>NC_033625.1:393063-693063 GCF_001540865.1 Ananas comosus | reverse complement strand
GGTCCACCCACAAATAATTAAATTATATTCTTCCTCAATAATACGAACAGCCAACACCCAAAAATATGAAAGAAAAAAAAATCAAGAAAAAAGGAAAAAAATTCCCCCCCAAAAGATCCCCTCATTACACTATATATGCATGTTTATATATATATATATATATATATATATATGCATCTACCTCAACAAGGTGGTGAGGATGGGGAGGAGGAGAATGATAACGAGGATGAGAGCAGCGACGAAGCCGATGCAGGCCCACTTGCGGGAGCTCTTCTGGTGCTCGCGCGCGGTTTCGAGCTCGACGGCGCCCCTCCGGACGAACGAGTTTGCGTGCGCGACGTGGCTCTCGATGTCGTTGAGCTGGTGCCCCTGCGCCTCCACCAGCGCCGCCATGTCCAGGAACACCTGGTGCAAGTCCAGCAGGCTCTTCTCGATCTCCTTCACCGCGTCGTGCCGCTCCTGGATCTCCGTTATCGTGTCCATCACCTGCGCTCAACAATTACCACTACGGCTTAAGTCATGTTCAGAGCGATCAAAATTTTCATGCAGCAGAAAATTAATACTGAGTTCGAATCTTCTAATTATCATGAAATAAGTCAGGCATTTTTCACACGCTATATATAATTATTTCTTACGAAAGAATTAACGATTGAAAATCAAAATAAATATGGCATGTATAAGAGGTTTGAAAATTGAATTATTTATTTATATGAATTGTTGAATATATAAATTAGAGATACAATTTTCTGAGGACTTGAATTTTTGATTTTTGAAGAAGAATAATAATAATTATTATTATTTTACATTCATTCTTTAACATGATATTAATTTTATGCGTATGAAGCTAGCTAGTGAAGTGAATTGGTTGATCATCGACGGTGGATCATGCACCTACCTGTCCTCTCCCTTGCTCCTGTATGGCCTTCTGCAGGAAGGTCTCGCTCTCCCCGGACGATATCAGCGTCTCGATGGTCCGCTCATCGGGTTTCTCCCCGGTGACGGTGAAGTAGCGCCGGCCGACGGTCTCCTTATACTCGGAGGCGATGCGCGTGCGCAGGCCTTGAAAGTCGTCCATGAGGTCCTTGAGCTTCTTTCCGAGGCCGCAGACGACGGACGTGCGGGTGCGGTCGGCGGAGGAGCCGGGGCCGCAGCCGGGGAGCTTGCGGTGGGCGGCGTTGGACTTGTCGAGCGCCTCGAGCTTGGCCTTGACGGCTTTGGCGCGGCGGAGCACCTGCTCGATGTCGGCGTCCATGCGGGCGCGCAGCGACTTCACCGTCGTGGCCGTGTGCGCCGTCTTGCTCTCCTCGTTGGCCTCCTGCAGCCGGCGGTACAGCTTCTCGAGCCCCCGGAGGTCGTCCTTGACGTTCTCGACCTCCTCGAAGAACTTGTCCAGGTTCACGGTCTCGCGGCCCGACTCGCCCGCCGTGCCCGCCTCCATCGCGTCCAGCACGACCTGCTGCTTCAGGTCCGTGTACTTCTTGAACGAACTCGTCGAGAACAGGTCGTTCATCTTCTTCCTATCCTCTCGATCGCGCCCCGACTCCTACAAGTTAATTTCCACAGTAATCGACGAAGGCTATATATCGAACGTACGCACGCTCGAGGTTAACTAATTTCATGCATGCAAAATTATAAATTTCTCTTGAAGCCCCCCCCACTGTACGTGTTGTTTAGGCGATTTGGGAGATAAAAAGGGGAAAAGGGCTGAAACACACACACGCACACACACACACAAATAGAGAGAGAGAGAGAGTTGTGGTGGTGAGAGGAGGTCGACCAACGAAGACAATGGTCGTTCTCTTTCCCTCACACACACACACACACTCTCTCTCTCTCTCTCTCTCGATCTCTTTCTCTCTATCTTTCTCTTCGGAGGAGGGGGAAAGAAGGGGAGAGGAGAGAGAAAGAGAGGAGGGAGGAAGAAGGAGGNGTTTGAGAGTAGTCTAAGAGAGAGAGAGAGAGAGAGAGAGGGGGGAAAGAGAGAGATCATAACATAACAAACCTACGGTCGAAAACATCCTCGGGAGCTGCACCCCCGCGGTAACCGAGTCGACGGAACGGACGGTGCGGTGTCGCGGCTTTTGTGTGGGACGCACGGCTCCCCTTGTCTCATCCTCCTCCCGAATCATTAATTGCATGCACCACGTGCACCATGCACCGCACAGACCACAGAGTCCTCAGCATGTGGGATACCCTATTGCATCCGAATCAATGGGATCTCTTTTCGTATTGTTAATGCGTGTCAACTATTCAATTTAAACTTTGTTTTTAATATATTATTAATATTAGTTATTAACGTGCACGAGATGTATAAACACACGGGGTGCAGGGGAAAAAAGCCCGCTCCACTTATTTCGCAACTGCCCCTCAAACTACAGTGGAATGTTGGATAGTTTTGGACTTAGTTTGATATTGAGATCTATTTAACGCTATTAGGGTAAAATAGAGTTGAGAAAAAAAACATATAGAAATTTACTTCTATATTCTCCGGTGCGACCGCAGAAAATATATTATAACCGACTCATGGCGATATACGGAATACAATATTACGTACGAAAATAAATAGGTATTTTTTTAACGTATTTTCTCATCGAACGTAACGCAATCTTCTCGCAATTCCAAACGAAGCCCTACTAATGGACATATTTTGTTAATTGGGATTTATTAATTGGGATGGGTATATTTTGTTGAGAAATTTGATTATATTAAGGAAACTAATGGAGAGGTAAACATTGATAGTGTATGCGGGCCACGTCAACCGTCATAATAATTTATTAAAAAAAAAAAATCCGTCCCATCTCAAGGGAAAATGGGGAACACGGCTATGGAATCATCATCAGCTACTCGGGAGGAGAGAAGGCCCATGTCATGTGAACCATTTTGGGTGCTAGTGTTATTATACTATCACAGTGGTACATTTCTTATTATCATTAATTTATTATTTACTATATAACTATAATTAATCAGACCTAATGAAATCAATTTACAGTAAAAAATTGTTTCGTTAGAAAACAACTCGAGGAACATAGGCGAAGCCATTTGAGTTAATTAACTTTGGTTGCGCAGGTCAAGTGAGGATCAAAATCAACTGACCTGATGATGGGTTTTGGTCAGCTTCGAGTCTAGGAACCTTGACCCAATAGTTCATTGTTTTTGTTTTATTTTTCTATCTTTATTCCTTAAGCTCTAATTTATCAATCTTAACGATGAGTCGATCGCATAAGAGGAAGTAATTTAATTACCGGGGGATCTGGCAAACGGGTTGAATCAAGTTGGAATGATTCGAAATTAACTCTCACCTCTTAACTTAAGTGATTCGATCGAGTTGGTTTGGCTCGTGCTCGACACATTGTTTAAAGGGTCTATGTAAATTGAGCATAGATAACTGAGGCGTGTACTGTTTTAATCAACCTAGCGGCCGTTCTTTCTGAGATTAAATTGCTATTAGGCCAACAAAAAATGAGAACAGTTGATGAGGATTAATCAGTACCACAAAACTGTTATGATAAAGGCAAAAAAAATCTAGCTCATCGGACGTGAAAATATCAAATAAAAATCCAAAATAAAAAGAAGAAAAAATAAAATACATAATCTTTAAATGTTCAGCAACTGATTTATATCCACGAACGAATATGCAGTGGAGATATACAAAATATGTTTCTCTCACAAAATTTTGGTTCCAAAAAATACACCATACTTTATTTCATCTATTGCACCAAAATTAATAGAATAAATGGTATATTTATAATAGTGGCTAAATTCTAAATCATACAAATTTAATAAGACTAGAAAGATTTTAATTAGATTAGGCATAATCTAAATTTTAATAGAATAATCAAAATAGTATAAAGTTAGAAAATATTGTAATACTAGAATTCAAGACATATCAGAATTTGAGACATATATATCTAATAAAATCAAATAGCAAAACCTACGTTAGTGCAATTATGTACAGAATTTAACTAATGAAGAAACAAGACGCATTTTACACTGATCCTTTGTAATACGAGAAATAACATATAATTAAGCAAGTAAAACAACCGAAGTAACAAGGGAACTTGAAGAGATCGACCTCCTCTTAAATTTCCAACTTCGACTGTGAAGTAGTAGTACGTAAATCTACTTCACAGAAGCAACAGCAGAGTCATGCCAATAGCCGCGGCCGCCGCGGCTGCGCCTGCTGCCGACGTCTTCACCCCCGCACTTAGGATCTGCACTGGGAACAAGCACCCGTTTTGCGACGCGTTCTTGGTAGTGATCTTCGCCAGCCCGCCGAAGTCGCACGCGCGCACGTCCTGGTCCTGCATCTGGAAGTACATGTTGAATGCATACGATATTTTCCCGGACTTGTCCAAGCCATTGCACGACGATCCGGGCACCAACGCCGTGCAATCGCCGCTCGAGCACGCGAACTCCATGTCCCCATCCAGGCTGCTCAGGTCCTTGGCATCCCGGTTGAACACGCACCATTGTGCCGGCAAGTACTCCACGCCGGTGGCGCCCACCAAATACTTATCATGTCCCTAACATTGAATATAGAATATTAGAATTCTATCCTTCTATCAGCTTAAAATTTTAGAGAAGTACGTACGGTATAACCGTTCAGACCTGCCCAGAAAGGTCCATTGGGAACTTTGGCTTTCCGTCGTAAGTGAAGAGCCCCCAGTGCCGCTCGAAGTCTCCTGGTAGAACGCTCTTCATATCCTCATCGATCAAGCCGAAGAGATAGACATCTATCTTCCCAGGACGGAGCGGCGTCCCTTCTTTCTTCGCCATTTTCCTAAAGAAGCCGTCGTAGAATCTCTTTGCGTAAATTACATTAGCATTTTTATCACCGTCGGTGGGCCATCCTACCTGTTGAATTTAAAAATACCGTTCTTCAGTAACTTTGGTTTTTAGAGATAAAAAAAGAGCTTTATCAATAGTTTTTTTTGCGTCCATTGGGTCATCATTTAATTACAAATGGAACCATGTATTAATGTACGTGAATGTCGAGAAAAAGATTAACATTATTTTATATAGCAGCTTAAGCCTTTTAATATATATATATATATATATATATATATATACATAAAAGTTAGGGTTACTATACTCTTGTGAGTATAGAGCCCTTTATTACTCATAAGTTGTTTTCAATAATTGAATTGACGATCCACTCCGTTAAATATGATATAGAGTATTAAAAACTTTTTAAATGATCTACATAACGTTTACGTTGTGAATCGTCGATTCGAAAACTCTATCATCGGAAACAACTTATGAGCACGTTTAATGGTGTAGAGCATTTAAATCGTACTCATAAGAGTATAGTAGCCGGACTATATATATATATATAGTAGGGCTACTATACTCTTATAAGTATTGGGTCCTTTGTGCTCATAATTTGTTTTCGATGATGGAGCTTCCGAATCGACGATCCACTGGATTAAATATGATTTAAAGTATTTGAAACTTCTAGAAAATAAATTTCGTAATTTTTTAAAATCATAATAATTTCCATTAAGCGAACATAAAATGAACAGTCAAAATCGAATGACGTCTTAAAAATAAATGATTGGATTCTTCAATTTAATATCGGAGTTATTGATCTTTATCTAGACAGTGAATAGAATTTTCTATCAAAAATTCAACCTATTCGAATTCTTTTGCACCGTTAAACTAGTAAGTATTTCATACCGGCCATTAAAATTATTAATTTTGTGAGCTTTTGATCGTAAGTTAAATGATGTTGAAAAATTATGAAATTTAATTTCTAGAAATTTTAAATGCTCTAGAAAATGTTTAACAATATGGATCGTCGATTCAGAAGCTCTATTATATATATATATATATAGTAGGGCTACTATACTCTTATGAGTATATAGCTCTTCGTACTCATAAGTTGTTTCGATGTTGAGGTTTTCGAATCGACGATCTACAACGCTAAACATGATCTAGAGTATTTCAAACTTTTAAAAAATAAACTTCATAATTTTTTGAAATCATTATAAAGTCTATCAAGCCAGTATAAAATGAACGTTCAAAATCGAACGACATCTTAAAAATGGATGATCGGGTCCTTCAATTTAAGATTGGAGTTATTGATCTTTATTTAGGTAGTGAATAAAGTTTTCTATCAAAAATTCAACCTATTCCGACTCTTTTACACCGTTAAGCTAGCAAATATCTCATATCAGCCGTTAAAAATTGTCAATTTTGTGAGCTTTTGATCGTAACGTAAATGATATCGAAAAATTATAAAATTTAATTTCTAGAAATTTTAAATATTCTAGATAATATTTAACGGTATGAATCGTTGATTCGGAAGCTCTATCATCAAAAATAACTTATGAGTACGAAGGTGATTCTACTCAAAAGAGTATATAGCCGAACTCTATATATATATATATATATATATATATTGTTTCGGGCAACCTCGCCGACGATGATTGGCATGTTAGGCACGCCGGCCTTCTTCAACGACCAGGCAAGAGTGTCGTAGTTGGCGTCGAACACGTTGGTGTAGTGGGCCTCCTTGTCATCGATGGTGGGGCCGCCGCCATCAAAAAAGGCAAAGTCGACGGGGAAGCCGCGGTTTTGGTAGAGGCTGAGGAAGGGATAGATGTTGACGACGAACGGGGCGTTGTGGTCATGGAGGAAGCGAACAATCTGTACCATGAGCTCGCGGATGTCGGAGCGGAAGTTGCCGGCGGACGGCACGGGGTCGTTATCTGGGGAGCTGTAGACATCGGCATTGAGCGGGACGGTGGTCTTGATGCGGTTTCCGACCCCGGCCTCGTCCAGGGCCTTTTGAACGTTCTTTAGGGCGGGAAAGGTGGTGTTCAGAAACGAGCCATTGTAGCTCTTCAGGAAGGGCTCATTACCCACGGCCACATACCTGAACAATTAAATTTTAGACTTTAATTCTTTATAAAATGAAGTATAAAAAATTAGAACTAATATTGTATTTAAAGTTCATATTTGGACGGTGGTAATGTTTAGTACAAAACTCGCGTGTTAGTAGAAAAATTTGGAGGGAGCAAATTGAAACAATTAAAAAGTGTTCGTTACTTGATATTGACCCCTCCATCGTGGTCATATCTGGTAACATTCTCCTTGACCCACTTCTTGGCGTTGTCGTAGCTGCTGCTCATCCGAGCGAGCTGGTCGTTGGGGATGGCGAGCATGACCTCGATGCCGGTGCCCGCGAGCGCGCCCACGGTCCACGCGTCCGCGTCGAACAGCTTCACCTGGCTGATGCCGTTCGCCTTCAGCATCCGCACCACCGTCGTCGGTAGCATCGGGTGCGACATCTGCGTCCCCCAGTTCACTCCGATGCCCTCCACCGTTGATGATGCGACGGCGGCGGCGGCGACGGCAATCGTGGCAATGGAGAACCACGTGAGGGCGGCCGCAGGAGGCGGCATGGCGGGGGAGGCGGAGGGGAGAGGAGAGAGGAGGTGAAAGATTTTTTATTTTATTTTATATGAATATATGTATATTTTTTAATCTTTTTGGTTCTATGGTGGGGGAGGAGGAGAAGGGAGCGCCATGGAGTGCGGATGGAGAGGTCCTAAAATGGAAGGCGGGAGTTAAACGGTTTTATGTTTGCTGTTGATTTGTAAACTAGATTGACAGAAATACCCTTCTCTGCTTGCGGTTTGAACAGGTAAAAATGTATAAAAACCTCCTCAACTATATACGTATTACATTTCAAAATTGACCTCTCAAATTTTACCTCTCAACTTTTAAATTTTTATATCGCTAATAACTTATATTTTCTACGTCGAAAAACTCAAATAAGAAATAAAAAAGGAAAATCCCAAATTAAAAAATGTAAAAGCTTAGCGGTCCATTTCAAAATTTCCTATAGTCGAGGTTTTACCTTTTAACCGTGTGGCCTTAAGATAGTAGGCCCGGGGTTAATAATTCCGCCCATCAATTCAAAAGTAAATTTTGGGCTGTTTCAGAGCTGGGTCAAATCCTGATGAATTGGGCCCGATGTTGGGCCAGACCCATCTATTACTAGAGGATTTGGGTTGAGTATCCGATAATTAATCGTTGCCGTAGGATCCGGCCCGTTAATTGCCGCCGTTGTGTAACAAAAACCCTTTCCAAAATGCATTTCGCTCTATCTCTTCCTCGCCCCTCTCGACCACTTCTCTCTACTTCGATCCTCTCCCCCTACTTCTCTTCTTCTTCTTCTGCAACAGGTATGCGGCATTTAAACCCTAATGCTTGTAACCTCCAAATTGATCTTCGTTTGGGGCCACTACTTTTTCATGCCTATGTTTGGAATGCGTAGAAGCCGATTATTTGATCTTTGTTTTAGTTTGTTATATGTTTTAGATGACAATCGATAGATATTTTTCTTTTTTATTTTCGTATCCGCAATTTTAATGAATCTACTGATTTAGAGTATCCGCAATTTTTATTCACCTTAATTCAAGGTATTTGATTAGTAGATTTTGATGGGACCAACATTGGCTCTCGATGGAAGCAGATCTCCTACAACTTCACCAGGTAAATTTTTCTGGCATGGATCCATGCTTAGGGTTTTTTTTTTTTCTTTTCTTAAAACTTAAAAGTATACATATATGCATATACATTATCTGAAAATCCATATTTCTGACTTAATTTCTCGTCGCTGGTTCATAAATCATTTTTTGTGTGAAAAGATAAAAGGAGTTATTTGATTTCTCACTGCTTCAAATTGAGTAGCTAAGTTTGGAAATAGTGGTTCCTGTTGTTGACATACCCCTAGTTTTGTTTCCAGGCCAGTGATCAGTCTTTTTGTTGCTTTTTATCTAGCATGCACGAGTAAATTGCATGACTCGGTCGTGGTCCCGCAAAAGCTGTTCGCATCAGTCACCATGGGAGAGGAAAAGCCTTTTGATTTTCTCCGCACTTTGTTTGGTACATTCCTCCTTATCTAAACTTGATAATTAGCTGTTTGACCATAATATGTTGATTGAAATGCTTACTAGAAATCCCTAATGTTGTATTTCTAATTGAGACAACGGAATCAGCTTATAAGGCATACGGTTTGGTGGGCTCATTCAGAGTAAGATTCATGTATCTAGGATTATCTGTTGGTTTTTAGAGTTCCTGAATTAAATAACCAAGTTTAAAACATTAAAATTTTCCAAGCCCCTGGACCAGCTTTTATAAGGCAGGATAATTATGCAAGATGGCATCACAATCGATGGTTTTTGGTTGTAGAAGCCTTGTTAAGTTTTTCGGAAATGAAAATTTGTTTGCTACTTCGTGGGCTTTCTTTCTGTAAGAAACAATTATGAGTTGTTAATTTGCTGCATTCCCTGTTGAAGCATTGCTAAATTGCATTAGAAAATTTCTTAATCATATCCTCGATCTTCTTAATAAATATATTCTAAAATTTTTTTGTTCGGTTCGCTCATAAATTGCATGGCTTTTGTGACAGTTAGAATGCATACATTTGTGAAATATACTAGCTTTACACTAAATGTATCAGAAATACAATTACTTTGTTTGTGAGTTATATCTCTTTTATTTTTCCAGAGGGTGTTATCGCCGGAGGCACTGCTGGTGTTGTTGTTGAAACAGTTCTATATCCGATTGATACAATAAAGACAAGGCTGCAGGCAGGTCAATCATAAATAAAATCATTATTCATGTACTAGTCATGTTTGGTGTCTTGTTTTTAACTTTTTAAGCTTAAGTAGGTAGTAACCTTTTGAATATAAAATGCCTTTTGAATATCTTTAAGGTTATAAATGGCGGATAGCCGGTACATAGTGTTTGAAGGATATCAAAGCGCGTAGCTGATGGAGGACCCCATAGCGGAGTTTATATAACTGCATTTGTAATAACATCTTAGTTTCAAATATAGAAGTATAACATTTTTAATTTTTGTACATTTATATTCCAAATAGTGTTTCCACTTAGCATAGAGATCCTTCATAACCATGGTGGTCCTTCGAAGCAGTTGCTGTAGCAGCCATAGCAGCTGCTATTTAGAACACCAATATTTTCATACATCAAAACTCCAATTTGGACTTCTGATTAGATGGGGTAGCTGTTTTGAAGGAGTGCTTTTAACTGTTTCGAAGGAATAATTCTAATTGGAGCTTGCCTTTTGCTATATATGTATGTGCTTCATCTATAAATACATGGACACACTAATATGTGTAATGTCTGTTCGTATGCATGTGCATCTGCCACTTACACATGGCATAGTGTGTATATAACATCTCGAGATCTTCAACAAGGCCAAAATGCTAGTCCAGATTCCCATGTAATAGTTAACTTTGCAGATATCTAATGAATTATCATTTTCACTATGGAAGTTGCCATACTAATGTGGATGGAAACTATATAGCTGCTACTATTTTCATGAGATTTGCGTAAAATGTCCTCTTCATGCTTTCTACTTGCCTTCGGCGTTTTCCTTTTTTCTGTGCAAGATCCATGATTATGCTAGGTGTTATCTTTTTATTGTTGCTGTTAAGTTTATCGAGATAGTAGATGATATGGAAGATATATCTTACTACAATTTAATCGAAATAATATGTAAGATACATTTTACTGGAATTTGCTTTGTTCTGTAGGCTGCTCGTGGTGGAAGCAAAATTGAATGGAAGGGCTTGTATTCCGGATTGGCTGGCAATATAGCTGGAGTGTTACCGTGAGTAATTTATGCCCAAGTTACGCTTTTTCACTAATTTACAATCCATATTTGGACATTTTTATTTTGAACAAAGTTTTTTTTTTGTGCTGGATTTAAGCTGTTGTTTATTTCCTGCTGCTGCAGCATTTGCAGTGTAGGAGCTCTAATGGCAAAGTCATGTTAGATCCACCACAAAAATAGTGTTTGTCCACCACACAAATTGTTTTCAAATTCTACAATAACCTAAAGACAACAGCAATTCTTAGTAGGAAAAATTTATGGTGGTGCTTAATCAATCAAGGTTGATCTAAGATATAGTTTTTTCATAATCTAGTCCCTGTGAAGGTGCTTACTGTCAACAGTAATTCTACATCTTTTTTATGTTCAAATATTGCTCTTTGTTCTAGCTATTATTATTTCTACTTTGCTCGTTTACTGAATCTCTTTGTTTGTAGGGCATCTGCTGTATTCGTGGGCATATATGAGCCTACGAAACAAAAGCTACTGGAAATATTTCCTGAAAAGTTTAGTGCAGTCGCTCATCTGGTAAATTAAAGCAGATTTCAAGTATTTTGTGTTGTTTCTGTTACTATTGAAACTTTTAGTTGGGTGACCTTAAGGTTCAGCCTGCTCACATGGAGAAGAACTTGATTGTCTTTTTTGTAAGGCACTTCGTTTGCATAATAATGATTTTTAGTCATAAACATTAATTTGAAGACAATTCTGATATCATCTCTCAGACTATTCATGCTGGCCATTGAACTAGTTTCTCATGATAGAAAATTTATTTTTGTCTAGCGAGTACGAACATGAAATCCAAGTTTATTCGAGGAAAAACATGTTGATTTGTATACCTGAGCTTGCTTTGAAAGGGTTGATTATTTGTTAATGCTTCTATGGCTGCTTAATTACATTGGATATTACATATCTCTTGTGAAATTCCATGGATATCAAAAGGGTTTTGTATACATGTTATCTTATTCTTGCTGCATTCTAATATATGGAAGTAATATAGACTGCAGGGGCCATTGGCGGGGCTGCTGCTTCTCTTATCCGTGTTCCTACGGAGGTATGTACATCGATGAGCGTGCATATATATCGAAGTGTCTCGAAGTACTTTAAATTCACAGACTTCACCTCTTTCAGGTGGTTAAACAAAGGATGCAGACCGGACAATTTAGCTCAGCTCCAGATGCCGTTCGTCTTATTCTTGCAAAAGAAGGCTTCAAAGGTCTTTATGCTGTATGTACATTTGATTGCCCCTAAATTTTTACTATTTTTAGATTTCATAAATCCTACTATGATGGTATAAATTATATATTTCAGCTTCTTATGCCTTTTCAACTATACTAGAAATGCTGTGACATGCTTTACCTTGTTATTTCTTGGGCTTGTAGGGCTACAGTTCCTTTCTGTTGCGAGATCTACCATTTGATGCCATCCAGTTTTGTTTATATGAGCAGCTTCGAATTGGATACAAGATTGCGGTACGTTTAATTTAACTCAAATTCATTTACATTAAGTACCTATATCATGTTCACGCAGTATTGGTGGATCTCTGAGTTTATTTACTCCTGAACTGAATGGTTTTGGGACAGCTTCTTGAGGAAAATAATATTGATTTAGTAACTAGTGTTCTTCAACCTTGAGTAAATTTGTTTCAATTATCTTTTTCGTGCAGGCAAAACGAGAGTTAAATGATCCAGAAAATGCTGTAATTGGAGCAGTAGCTGGTAAATCAGTTGTGCTGCTTTCGGTCCCTAATAAACGTGTTGTCTTATTTCCATTTCAGTGACAAAAAGAAGCTTCTCTGTACTTCGTTGCCTCTATTATCTTTTTTTTTTTTTGTTACGCAGAGTACTTCTATATCTGTACGCGTAGGATATCTTTTTTGACAGTTCGGCATTCTTGTCGAATCATCTGCTGAAATTACTACAAAAATTTCAGTCTAAAAGAATATTATTGCTTAAAGAAGTTTCTAATTGAATTTGGAACCTATATACCTTGTTACGATCGTCAATTTGGCAAAGACGATATAATCCTGGAAACTGGTGCCACTCCCTGGAGAAAGGAAAGAACTGGGCCATACTTTGGCGAAATTATTATCTATGGACCATCTTATTTTCTACTATCCATTAGATCTTTGCTTTCAATTTCCAGCTTTACGAAGGAATTTCATTTTTAAGTATCAGAAAAATCTACAGCTATCTTTTTAATTTCTCAGGGGCAATAACTGGAGCTATAACCACACCGCTTGATGTGATGAAAACAAGATTGATGGTTCAGGTTGAGTTTGTCGCTTTCTAAATTATACTAATCACTGAACCTTTTCAAAGATTATTTATTTCTTCAAATCTCTCTATTGCAGGGTCAAGCAAATCAATACAATGGGCTTCTAAGTTGTGCCCAGACTATTCTTCGAGAAGAAGGCCCAGCTGCGTTTTTGAAGGTATACCAACATTAGCCATTTCTCTTCTCTATATAAATTCTTAGGAGTAAAGGAAGCACTTTTTGTTGCTTACAACAGAGGAAATGCATTGCAAATTTGTCTTGATATATTGCATTGTTATGGACTTAATTTTCTAATTAGAACGTTATTTTTCTTAATCTTTGTTTCTCATGATTAATTTCTAAACAGGGTGTCGGACCAAGAGTTCTGTGGATCGGCATCGGTGGGTCCATATTCTTTGGTGTCCTCGAGAGGACAAAACTCTTACTTTCTCAAAGGCGCTCCAAGCGCTCCATATCTGAATCTTCAAAGGAAGAATAATACAAATCTCTGAGTCTTCTCATTGAAGTACTATGATCCAGATTGAAGACTTACGATTTGGCCCAATCTTTCTTCTGAATTATTTGGTGGGAATAGAAGTAGCACTGATTTATTTTTTTTCTTTTGCTTCAAGTTAAGATGCAGGGAGTTTTTGTATGTCAAATTTAATGGTTCTACTTGTTAATTTGTGGGAGAGAGAAATAGGGCAATTTGGTGCTTAGTTGTATTTGCTTTCCTATTTTGTAATTTATATATTTATATTTAAGACCAATTTAGGGATTTGAAACATAGTGAATTTCCGTAGTATTAAGTGGTCTAAGTGTTTCTGCATAGTTTACAGCTGTTATTCTTCACCTAGCTCGTATACGTGGCATTTCTTCTTATCGACGAAGAGGAAATGGATTGTGTCACTGTTTTAAGTTAATAATAATTAGCTAATTTTCAAACTAGGTTAATCTTATTGGTATGCCCATATTGATTGCATAAAAAGGTGACCTAAACGCATGAGAAGGATTTTAAATTTGTGCCAATACAAAGGCTCATAGGGGATATATATAATTTTTTTCAATCATAACTATATAAAAAGTCTATAGTAATCTCTACCCAATTAAACTGGTAGTTTTTATATAATATAAAATCATTAAAATTAAATTTTAATTTGCGCGCACAGAAACTGTGCTTGGAAGGGAAAAATAAAAAAGCAATAATTTACTAAGAGTATGTTTCGTTTGCCATTAAAGTACATCAAAAATAGTTATTGATATAGAAAATAATTTTTCGTTCGCCGTAAAACTATTTTTCACACGAAAAAGTATTACTTATTTTCGAAAAAGTCACTTTTTTGTTTACGGCTACTCAAAGGCGAAAAATTAAAACTACCTCACGTTTGGCTTCGGCCGAGCACCGCAAAAATGAATTAGTCATTAATTTAATTACCTTTTATCTTAAAAATCACAACCTTACCATATAAAATCTGTTAGCTATGAAATTATTTAATTATTAGCACACATCTACTGATATTTACTTAAAAATTTAATTATTGCATTAAAATTACAATAGCAATAGCAATAAAATGTAATTGTCAGCCAACGAACTTTGCATCTAATTAAGTTGAGATTTTTTAAAATATTTTTTTATTTATAATTTAATTAGTAATGTAATTATTATATGAAGACTATGATAAGATGTTACACTCATTTTTTATAAGGTTATTCACAAAAATTTAACAGTAAACTTAATAATGTTTGAAATCTAATTAACATGAAAAAAAATATTCAGATGATAGTAAGATTATTACATTTATTTACAAATTTCAATATATATACTCACAAGTCACAATATTGTGATAATAAGAAACTCAGTTTATTTATATTGATCGAAAATATCACGTTGGTAAAGAGAAAAGAGTCTTTAGCCCTTTACGAATCTTAAAGCGTGATGCGTCAGCAAATAAGCCCACGCAGAGGAAAAACGGAAGCAGGGTACGGTCTCATCCTCCATTTCGTGCTTTTGCTCTCTTTCTGTTCTCTTCGTCGTCCTCGTCTCCCTCTCGTTACAAACCCTAGGATCGAACTAGAGAGAGAGAGAGAGAGAGAGAGAGAGATCGGCGAGGATGAGCGGGAACGGGGCGAAGAAGGTGGCGGAGGTGGCGACGAAGGCGGGGAAGGCGATCGACTGGGACGGCATGGCGAAGCTCCTGGTCTCGGACGAGGCGCGCAAGGAGTTCGCCAATCTCCGCCGCGCCTTCGACGATGTGAATCAACAGCTCCAGACCAAGTTCAGCCAGGTACTATTCCCTCCCCGGATCTAGGGTTTCTTTGCTATTGCCTTTTAGCTTGCTGTTTTCTTCTCATTGGATCGCTCGGTCCTCTCTTCTATCCTCGATCTAGGGTTTCATTTTCTCCGATCGTATGTCTGTGTATAATTTTTTTTGTTGATTCAAGTCCTTTTAGCTTAGATCGCATGATAGCAACTCGATCAGCGTGCTAGTGGGAGTTATTTCTGATAAAATGAATGAAAATAGAGGGAAAAGAGTAGAGTAATAGGTTGTTCAAATGTATGCTAACAGAATAGGTTTAATAGCTGATGTTTGTTGCAACACCTATATTTTGGGGCTATACTGGTTTTATACTCGTGCAATGCATGAGCATGTTTGTATGATAATAATTACGTTTACATGGCAACTTCACAATTGATAGTGACTGAGATGTATAGGAAAGCTCTCTAATCTGAAGCAAAACTAAGAGCTTCTTATTAGTTTAAAATATGTCCAAATGTGATTTTGTAAACCAGTGCTAAATCATTGATGTGTAAATATGAAATACGAAACAGTTTGATACTCCTTATGTAAGCATTTATATGTTGCAATTCCCAATAGTCTGTTAGATTGTTTGTCATTGTTTTTCAGTCATCAAATATTTTTCCGTACCATCTTTTACAAAATAAGTACGCAAATGTTCAAAATAAGAAACATCAACATATGTGGTTAAACTGTCTCTTGGAGCAGATAATTTAAAAGAGAAGCCTGATCAAACAAAGAAAAACATGCGAATCTGATTTCAGGTGGAAATATTAAATCATGTGAAGCAAACTATTCCTCACCTTTTGTGTATGTACTTTTGGAATAAACTGACTTTGAGATTATAATCTATGTAATGGGTACTAGATTGAAATAGAAGTGCACAGAAATATGTTAATAGAGGCAAATTTTTATCTATGAAGATATATTTCCTTCTTCTGTTAGCCTTTTTAAATTACATCACAAATCCATTTATTGCTCATATGTGTCTGTGAACTTCGTAGGGTCTTAGACGTGGATTAATATGTGAATACTTTTTATATTTCATTCTTCAAAATATTATATCTAAAATTTGATGAATATGTGAATACTTTTTATATTTCCTTCTTCAAAATATTATGTCTAAAATTGACTGAAATTGTTCTGCTCTAGACTAAACTAAGAATTCTTTGCATCGAAATGCATGTGATGTTCTTTTTTTGACTTATCTTATTAAAGGTTTGATGTTTCTTAGAGAAACGTATGAGTACATGGTAATACTGCTATGCAAGTTTATATGCTATTATTTATCGTCTCTCTATTTTCATCATGACTGTCATTACTCATAATAAATAAATTTCTGACATTGGCTAATGAGTGATAGTGCTTTTCTCGTCTATATAACGTAGGAACCTCAACCTATTGACTGGGAATTTTACAGAAGAGGGATTGGCTCGAAATTGGTTGATGTGTACAAAGAGGCTTATGAGAGTATGTCCTCTTTCTTGATCAACTTTTCTGTGAGAAAATAGACTTCTGTAATTTTATCAATTTAGGGATTTATTTTCATGTAATTGCTAGAGTTGTACTTTAGCCTTCTCCTTTTGTCTAGAAACTGATTATGTAGATATACAATTGTCTTTAAGAGGCTAAAGTTGATTGGATAGTTAGCCAATGCACTAGTGGAGACTGTTTAACTTCAATTTCAACACATTTCTTTAAGGTAAAATGTTAGTAGTCTAGGAAATTAACGGAGTGATTGGTTTTCTTCTTATCAATGACTTCTAATCAGTTGGACATTTAGTGATAAAAGGTTTCATTGTAGTGCCTCCCGAGTTAAAAGAGTGTCTTGTTAGATATTTGGTAGACTGAAATATAAGATTCTTCGGAGGGGACTTCAAAGGTGCACTTGCTTTTATGATCAATGAATGAACTACTGACATCTTATATGAAAATTCTGCTGAAGTAATGATTCCTTTGATTCTTATTTATTTGACCTTGTTCTAATAAGCCGGTGAATGTGCATGGAACTAAGATTCAGTGATTTATATCTTGGCCAAATATTTTGCATCACATGGAATTTTTTGCTTGGAAGATATGTATTCCTTTATTTTGTAATCTGACTATGGTAGAGCCACTCTTATTGCAGGCATTGAGATCCCCAAATACGTTGACACAGTGACTCCTGAATACAAGCCCAAGTTTGATGCTCTTGTGAGAAAGTTTGCATAACCTTGTTTCTGTAAAATGATAATTCTTTCATGGAAGAGATGCCTTCTGTAATTAATAGGTCTGTATCCTAATTGGTTTTAATGCCTTTATTTATTTCTTCTTTTTTTTCATGGAAAAATTGCAGGTGGTGGAGTTGAAAGAAGCAGAACAGAAGTCTCTCAAGGAGTCAGAGAGGTTGGAAAAGGAAATTGCCGAAGTTCAAGAGATGAAGGTGAGAAAGAAGGAAGCTGCTCTGATGTTAAAACATTCACTCTTTTTTCTACTCATAAGTTGTCTTCTACAGCTCTCTTTTATGGTGTTGGTTTTTATATGTATTGTCGTATTGTGCAGAAAAAGATAAGCACCATGACAGCCGAAGAGTATTTCGCGAAGCACCCTGAGCTCAAGAAGAAGTTTGATGACGAAATCCGCAATGACTACTGGGGTTACTGACGAGTGAGCTTTTCGATGCTTTTCTTTTGCAGATTTCCAATAAAATCTATCTTTTCTATGTAATTTTTTTAAAAAAAATTGCCGATGTTTTAGGTTGTTTGTTTGATTTACAGCTGCTCTCTCCTGGAGCTGTGCACAATCATGTGTCATAACTCATCCTTTCATGATTCCTATCTATTTGATACTGTTACTTCATGTGTGGTCTCCTATGTAGTAATAAGAGAATTTTCCTCTGCAGACAGTGTGAGTCAACTGTTCAAGCGATTAGTTCACTTGTTTTTTTTTCAACACCACAATCTTCTTTTCGGGTTGTTGAAGAGCTAAAATTGGCCTGTTTATTTTCCATCTGTAACTTATGTTTGCATCACTCGTCTAGAAATGATTTGGTGACAAATAAAAATTCAATCTGTTGGCCTGCTTGATCTAGGTTCTATTTGGTATACCAACTATTTAGTTTGGTGCTTTCATGGTTAATTTCTGTTTACCATTCATTCACCATCGTAGTTATCTATATATTGAATGTTTGAATGTGTGCACATCCATTTCTGTATTTAGCTAGCTGTAGGAACCAGAAATTGAAGCTTTTCCTCTACCTTCGCTCTATCACTCGGTGGTCTCTGGTAATATGCTGAAGCTGACGATGTTAGGACGGAATGAGGGCTTTAGATTTCAAATTAGAGATTGCTAGACCAGGGTGTCTGTTTTTGAGTTTGGACCTAGTTTCTCAGTGTTTACTGCTTCAGAAATTTAGTACCTGTTTGGCTTGACTTTTGCAGTAGAGCCCTTACTGAACCTCTCCATTCATTGTGAGGTAAACAAAGCTCCATATCCGGCGTTATGGCGGAACGTTGAAAACAGCGCGGTACATTGCAGTGCAATTAAGTAGTCTGTGGCATTCGCGTCTTTGTTTGTGCCCAGTTCATGTTTTATGTTCGACTTGGGCCTTGTTTGGTCCTGCCGGGCGATTCGGGCTTGGTATTCTCCTGTTATGGCCCACAGAAGTTCCTACTATCATTTGTACTGTGTGGTGCAATGAACTACAGTGGCAGGCCCAAGTGCCTGCTTCCTAGAACGCAGGCTCCAAACGGGCGGTTTGCAGCTTGATGTGTTTCGCCCCGCTAATGTCTGTGGTGTGTATGGGATGCTTTTACCATTCATCAGCAGTAGGATGTATATAACTTGTACTTATATTTGAATAATTTGTGTGTATCTATCTCACATCGTTTCCGTAGCAGTAGGATGTATATAATTTGTACTTATATTTGAATAATTTGTGTGTGTCTATCTCACATCTTATCTGTTTCTAAGGGAGGGTTATCGACGAAAAAAAAAAACAAAACAAACAAAAAAACTCTATTAGTGCCTTGAAGTGATGTAATGCTCGTGTAAACGTTGCGTCACTACAGGAGGTGGATTCTGCAACTGCATTAGCACTACAACAACAATACAATGTCAGTCACGTGTTATGTCTTTTGCTACCACCTAATAGCAATAATGATTATGATTACTCGCAGCAAAGCGCTTGATTCCCTTCTCTCTCTGGTGACTGATTGGCCGATCCATACACACGTATCACTTGGTGGAATCTGCGGCAATCTTTTTTTTTATTTTACAGGTAGTAACCAACCAGTACGGGGAAAAGTTTATACGAAAATTTTCTTTTCGAGCCACCACTCCCACATTCTCTAGCCGAAAGAAAATTACTTTGCTGCTAAGTTAAGACAGGGAAAGGAAAAGAAAACATAATCTGTACATACATGCTCCTGGTCATTGGCGTGCTAATCATTATTTTGTGGTGTAATAAAACTTCAAAAAAAACAACTAACCCGTCGCCAAATCGTATGCTCAACGTACCTCGCAATATATTTATATGTATATAAAGAATATAGCTACTGTGGAGAGTGTGAATGTGTCTTTTCACGCCGCACTCGCGCAGTGACAAGTTGAACAGTTAAATGCAGAGATAAATATGAAAAGGTGGAGGGCTTTTGGGAAAGCTTTTTCCTTGGGCGGGGTAAAAAGTCAAAAACGCTATCCTACCCCTCAGGAGCCATGATATCCTCTCCTCTATGAATAGGGAGAGAGAGAGACTCCTCTATGAATAGAGAGAGAGAGAAAGAGTAGAAAAAGAGAGATTTGGATGCCCTATTCGCCATCATTGCTCGGGTTTTGTAGGCCGTGCAAAAGATGCATGGACTACTACTGTTCGGGAGCGCGAATGTTGATGCACGATTTCATGTCCCCGCTCCGTTACAATGTACTCATCTGAATGACTCAATCAACTCAATTCATTATATACTAGCAAATAAATATTCTAATATTATATATTAAAAAATATTAATTTTTTAGTTCAAGATTAAGATTAATAGCGTGCGAATTAGCAAAATATTACTCACATTAACTAAAAAATGTTAGATCTACGCCTTTGATTATTTTTAACCCTTTTTTTTAGAGATAGATATATAGCATGCTATCCGCTTTGTTTATTTCATTTAAAAATAAACTTAGCTGAAAATATGAATCAACTAGAATTCGAACTTGGATCTCGAGTACCAACCACCAAACCCTTTGCCACTTGCTCTAGGGATGGTCGGTGATTATTTTTAACCGTTAGATTATACTATTCAACCAACCACCCACTCAACCCTAGCGGGCGCACATCATGCTGACCGCATATTCCTTAGTCCAATGCCTAAAAATCTACAAGTATCAATAACTTGGTACTTTTAAAAGCATAGAAGCTCAATTATATATATATATATATATATATATATATATATATATATCATCCTAGCCTTACATCCTACAATTTTTCATTCAATGATTAAAAACTTAATAGCAAAAATGACCAAATACTATTAATAGTATTTCAGCTCAACTTTATATAGAGTAGAGCTACTATGCTATCAAAAATATAGAAAATTTTATACTTTCGACTTGTTGGCCCTTAGATCAACCCCTTTGATCATTTCTAATTTTTGGATTAATACTATTATCATGTAAGGACTACTCAACCCTAGGGGGGAGAACAATCATCTCAATCATACAATTCTTAATCCAAAAGTCAAAAAGTCGAAAGTAAAATCCTCTATACTTTCGATAACATAGTGTGTGTGTATATATATATATATATATATATATATATATATAAAATTGAGCTCCTATGTTTTTAAAAGTGCCAAGTTATTGGTGCTTGTAAATTTTTGGCTATTAGATTAAAGAATGTGCGGTTAGGATGATGTGGGACCCCTAGGGTTGAGTGGGTAGTTGGTTGAATAGTATGATATAATGGGTAGAAATGATCAAAGAGGTGGATCTAACGGTAAAAAATTTACAAGCATCAAGTATTTGGTGCTTTTACAAGCACTATAGATGGACTCTCTCTCTCTCTGTATATATATATATATATACAGAGAGAGAGAGAGAGAGAGGTATGTCTCATGCACTTTCGAAAGTACAGAGGCCTCTGTATATGTAAGTTGTTTTCGATGATAGGACATCTGATTCGACGATCGGCTCCGTTGGGTATAATCTACCATGTTGGAATTATCTAGAAACCAAATTTCATAATTTTTTTATCCAAATTATATGAAACTTTAATAGAAAATTCTACTTAATATCAATAGGAAGATTAATACTTGTGATTTAAAATTTGAGTCTTTTATTACTATTTTTTATAAGATTTTTATTTTTAGCCGTTCATTTTGAGGATACTCGTTCACTGGGCAAATGAAATCAAAAAATTAAAAAATTTGGTTTCTACATAATTCTTATAGTATAAATTATATCTAACGAAATCGGTTACTAAATCGGATGTCCCATCATTAAAAACAACTTATAAGTACGGAAGCCTCCGTATTTTTGAAAGCATAGGAGCCTAGCTCTCTCTCTCTCTCTCTATATATATATACACACACACACACAATCTGAGCTTTTTGGTCTCAGAATTTTCCACAGCTCTCTATAGTTCTATCATCCATCTATTAGGCGAGATTAATCTCAATTTGTGACCATGATTTAACCACCGATCACTTGTGGTTGAAATTGATCTCTCTCTCTCTCTCTCTCTCTCATGGATAGCAGTGGATCACTTTGTGTTTTATATATCCTAAATTTTTGGTAAAAAGAGTTGCTTGAAAGGGACTATTAATAATTTATTAAAATGTTATAAAATCTTTTCAATTATCATTTTAATAGAATGCCGAAACTTTTTTTTTCTGACTGTAAGAGAAATATATAGAAGGCTACTTTTGAGACTCTGTAAGTTCACGTCAAATGCTTGTAGAGGCAAACAACTCGAAATTAATCTTCGTTAACTAAACATATAACTATTATATCCTGAAATAGAGAAATTATCTTAGAACTCAAACTAAGTAGACAAAAAGCGGACCAACGTTACGCTCAAAAGTACGAACTTATGAAAAATAACTAAAAGTTATATTATTCTCCTTTTTAAATCATTCGGTCATGTATGAATTGTTTCGTCCATGCAAAATTCGTACGATACTCTCCAGCATGCATCTTTTTCTATCATAATGCTCTCATGTGGGATGTTTTTTATAGATATTATAATTTACCTAACTAGTTTACTAGTTCCCTAGCATAAGTAGGAGCCTGTACTATATATAATGCTCTCTTATGATTGCACAAACATTGGTTGCAATTAACATTTGCAATAACTTAATTAGGACTTTACAAATCTCAAATTTAAGCTTTTAAAGACGTCAAGTATTTTATATTGTTATTTTTTATTTAAGTTTATCATCTTCTAGTAAATTAAGTTTTGAAAGAAAAGCAATTAGTCCAAGATGTACCCAGCATTTTCTTTTACCTTTAATTAATTTCTTTTAGATTGTAGGGTTATCTTTGTTGCTGTAAAGTGGCTGTTAAAAGTAAGAGAGAGGGGGGAGGGGTCCGAATCTAAGGTAGTGATTGTGGTGTTGGTAAAGTGGGGCGTATCAATGGACTCGAAAAGTAAAACTGCAAAAAGCTGAGATATTTTAATCCTAGTTACCATAAACTATAGATTATATTTTGGTGAGCAATGCTGCTCATTCCTTCTACACTAGGATGTAAGATATACTCCATAGCCTTTAGGTGGATGAGATCACTTCACAAGTTATGTCAAAAAAAAAAAAAAAAAAAAAATCACCTGAGTTTTGTGAATTCTTCGATGACCAATTGTGTAAAGATGTACACCCAAAATAGGAGTGTACAAGTAGTATTTTCTGTTATGATAAAGCACCTATATATTTATCACGGATATTATAACCATCCTAGCGCAAACAGGGCAAAAGATTTGTTTATTGGTATATGAGGTCCTAAATTAGGAATCTAGTTACTTTATATTTTTAGCTAAATTTATTTATAAAAATAATGAAAAAAAACTTGTAGCATGCTTCCCTTTTCTAAAATAAATAAGGCTTTGTTTGGTTCCGCACTTATTTTTTAAAAAAAAACTAAATATCAAAATGTGTAGAAGTGGACGGTTAATTGCTTACAATCATTTCATTCAAGGACTCAAGGTCTTTACTTGACAACAAAAAATAAAAATTAAAAATAATTTTTTGCTTTCGAAATTCTATACTTATAATAAAAAAAATTCTCTGACACATCAAATTATATAGAATTAATGTTTAAAACTTTAAAAAATAATAATGATAAAAAACGAGGCCTAAGATGCAAACTTTGTACCTTTTTTTTTATAGATCCTAAGATCAGATATATATATATAGCAGACCGGGTGGTCTCAACCGTCCATAATTGGCAATCATGATAGCAACCATGCATTGATCCTATTACCTGGGCCAACATTCACATATATATCTACATTGGATCCTCTCTTGGCCATTCTTAGGACATAATAGTAAAGTTTTCTATTCCATTCTTAGCTAAATAGTATGGGAACCTTTTGTCATCATGATTCCAGGTAAATGTTGGCTATATATCTCGTCCATAAGTTTTTTACACCTTTTTTTTTTAAAAAAAAATCTCAGATTACATCTAAATGATCATAGTGAATCAGCTCGGATCGGATCAAATTAGAAAACCTCGAACTAGATCAGGTCTTAAGAATCAGAGGCCTGGTCCGAAATTTATGGGCCTTTAATTTGAAGCCCCGGCCCGACGAAGCGAAGGAGTAACCCGGCCCGACCCGAAAAAGAATTGTGGTTAGATTAGTAGGGTCCACACTGAATTAGGTCTATGGCATTTTCTTATTTTAAAACTTATTTAATATAATTTTTTCACTGTTTATGCAAGTTTGGAGATTAATTATTTAGGTGATTAAAGGGGAGAAACCAAATATGTTGAATTTTGAGTTAATCGGTTCACGAGTCAATTACTTGGTGGACCAGGTCTAGCCTTTTATAGGCAAAAGGTTAAAATAAAAAAAGAAAAAGNGGGGGTGCTCCTAACATAGGTACCTTTAAAGTTCCAAGTCTACAGCTACATCAGAGTCATCAAAAACTTTTCAACAAGTGACCTTACACCAATATTCTTTGTCCTATATCATATCCAACAAAGAAAGAAAGAGAGAGTGAGAGAGTGGAGAGTGGAGAGAGAGAGAGAGAGAGAGAGAGAGAGAGAGAGAGAGAGAGAGAGAGAGAAAGAAAGGGAGAGAGGGAAAGATGTTTCCACCACCCCCTCCCAGTGTAGTTCTAAACCATGGGTTGGTGGAGAGCCAAGAAACCCTAGTGGCTGCTTCTCAAATAAGCCCTCATGATGATCACCACTTACTACCATATTCATCTCTTCTTCATCTCAGGTTTTCTCCATATGGGCCTCATCAACACTCTCTCACCAACACAGCTTTCTCTGCGGGAGAAAGGTTCATGAACCCTAAACCTAGAGATGGTTGCTCATCATCAGATCATCAAGCTGCTGCTGCTGCAGCTTCTTCAGCCCGGAGAGCAAGCACTAACCTATGGTAATTAAGTTCATATATACATGAAAGTGTCTCGTGCATGCATGTGTAATTTCTACTGAGTCATAGGACAAATAATTAAATGTTTTTTCTTTTATTATTTCCACTTAATTGCTCTTTTTCTCAACTTGTACAATTTTCTGTAGCTTCCTCTTCCTGTAAAAATTTAAATTTAGTCTTACAAAATGACTTTTTAATATGCTATATTTAATACTCTCTCACATTAATTGAGATTTTCTTTTTCTTTCTTTTTTTTTTCCTACTCTATTCAGAAAAAATGAGATTTTTCGAGAGATCCATGCAAGATATGGACATTGAGTTTTGTGGATGGATAACCGGACCAAAACTAAAACGGTTAAACTTTTATATATATATATATATATTTTAACTTAAGATGCTAAAGAATAGTGTTTTGATATTTGATATGAAACATTTTGTTGATCTCCCTCTCTCTCATGGTTTGTGTTTGGTTGGTGCTATTTAGGCCATGGGAGGAAGCTAGAGGGCCCACTTTTGAGCAGCAAGAGAACAATAATTGGAGCGGAGCACCAAATCAAGATGAATGCTAACAACAACAACAACAACAACAACAACAAAGATAACAATAACAACAACACCAATAATAGCAGTGTTAATTACAAGAGCACTAGTAATACTATCAACGCTCTATCGGTCGGCGGTGTGAGGATGAAGAAGGTGAAGAAGAGGAGGAAGGTGAGAGACCCAAGATTTTGTTTCAAGACCATGAGCGAGGTGGATGTGTTAGATGATGGTTACAAGTGGAGAAAATATGGCCAAAAAGTTGTGAAGAACACCCAACACCCAAGGTATGTCATGTATATATTCATGTAGATATATAATTCACCAGCTTATATATGCTATAAGTGAGAAACTCAAAGTGCACTCCATACATAGAGACCTTTTCCTCCTCCCCCTTGATATACTGTTCACCAAGCATCATGCATTAATATTTGCATGAAGTTTTCTACTGCATGACATATATATGGGCTAGCTAGGGTTAGGTTATGAGCTTGCTTTTGTTGTGTTGAAAGGTGAAAAGAGTAGAAGATCTCTATGTAGATTCTCTTTCATTTCTTTTTTTCTTTCCTTTCCCTTTTGTTTGCTTATTGTCCCTATTATGATGGGAACTATAGTGATCTCCTTTGTTGTGATAGAAGTTGGATGCTTGGTACTAGTATGTATCATTACAATTTCTAGTTTCTAGGGTTATGCTATGACTGGTCAGTACTACACTCTTTGTATCCACTAGGTCTACTTATAAATTAAATTATACCACAGGTAAGCTCATTTTCCAATAAAGCTTAAGGATAGTACTGAGGAACATAGAAAGATCTAAGGATTTATGAGATCTTCAAAGCAAAACTATATTTAACCACTGCCGAGGTGGACTACATATTTTTCTTGCAACAATGAAGGCAATAATGAAGTCTCTAATTATATGCTTTAAGAAGGGGGGAAAAAAAAAATCTCTTCTGTCTGTGAGATATCATGAACAGTTTTTGCATTTTCTTTTTTCATTTGTAGACTTTAAATTTTAAGGGCAAGCATGTAGGTAAACTTAACTTAATTCCCATGAAACACCTCCACCTTCTGGAAAATGAAGAACACAGAAGACTGAGAAGACATGCTATAGCAAGAGAGAAAATGGTAGTCTTGCCTAATAGTCACAGATTAAGAGTTCTGTCACCTTTTAGGAGAAGTCTAGTTGCTTCGCAATTCTATCTGAGTTCATTTTAAAAGTAAACGAAGCAATGTAGTGCTTTCTCTCTCAGAAAAGGGTTCTACATTTGAATCTCATAACAGTAAGATGGCTATGCAAAAAAATATTGAGAGGTGAAGCTACCGTTGGATATCGTTCAAGTGAATTTCAAAGCAACACTTAAAAAGTGTCGCAATATTCGAAGGGGATGCATTTTATGAAACCTTTTTCTAATGCCTACAAGATAAAGTGATAAATACGGAAAGAAATTAAGCAAAATGCCGTTGATATTAGTACATTTGTTATTGTGTAACTGCAGCATGTAAGGCTAAAAACGAAAAACAAAACAAAAATAAAGAGGCGAGATCAAAGAGTAAGCCAAATGGCTAGTACTTGAAAGATCAGTGAGAGAGAAGTTCACGAATAATTCTATGTAGATTTTCTTCTCCAAACCTTTGCTTTTTTATCTTAATTATTTTTGCCTTCGATCTTGTAAATTTTCTCCATATAGTGGAAATAAGTTCACATCTTGTTCCTCCATAGTAGGTGGGCAAATCTTCAATGAAAGAAGAGAAATTATTTTTCTTTCTAGTAGATTTCTCTATTTTGCATTAATCACCTATAGCTTAATTAATGTGAGCTAGTAAATCTATCCTTTTTGTGCACTCTTTAATTTTGTTACCCCCTTTTAGGCGTGTTTGAATACTGGACTAACTACCCAGTGATACAACTTGCTCAAGATACATATATTGCAAGTTATTGACATTAGTTTATTAATTATGAAGTCAACAAAATAAAATGTCCCTGAGCCAAATAGGTCCTGAGTGTATTTCTCAAGAAACTGCTCAGTGTTTTGCAGTTCAACAAAACAAGCTAGTTTGTTCCCAATGAATAACATTGGCAGGTTCAGTTTTTATGGGTTGATAACTTAGTTTAGAAATGTGTAGAAGAACAAATTGGATATATATTGTCATGTACTGTTGTTTACAAATAATACGGATAATCAATTAACATGCTTAAGTTCATGCATACTCTTAATTTGTCCATGAACATGTATAGTAATAGAGTTAGATATTAATGTGCATGAAGGTAATAACTATATATCCACGAGATCTATGTACTAAGCATCATATATGCAAGGGACATTGATCCGACAAGGAGTCCTATCTGATGAGCTCTCTACTGCTACTCCATCATGATTCCACTGAGCCCCTCCTCTGCCTCACCCACTATCCATAGATGAAAAAGAAGCTGAATTATATGTGCATTGCAATCATTCTTTCTACCACCTCTGTGGCCCATATATGCACTGTTATTATTTGAACATGAGTGTGTATATATATATATATATAAATATATATTTCTACTAATGAACTTGATCATGGCCTTTGTTAAGTTAAAACGCCGCGAATCTCGCTGTTACATGATGATAAAAAGCGCGACGACCGGGCCCGAGATTAATTATGTGTGTCATGTGATTACTATTGTCATCTTTATCTATAATTGAAAAGCTTTTGATGATTGAGAGAGAGAACAAACTTGTTTATTGTGCGTTATGCACGTAGGAGCTATTACCGGTGCTCGCAGGACAACTGCCGGGTGAAGAAGAGGGTGGAGAGGTCGGCGGATGACCCGCGAATGGTGATCACGACGTACGAAGGGCGGCACGTGCATTCCCCGTCCCACGAGGACGTTGATCAGGCCCAAGCTGCATCTCAAGTTAGCTTCTTTTGGTAGGTCAATATTTGATATATATTTATGTATCATCTACATAATCTTGGTAACTTGTAATGTTACTATTTGTTAGGGTTCCATAGTTTGAGAATAAAAAAGATCTTTGTTGTTGTTAGTAATTGGGACCCTTTGTGAGTTAAAGGAAAGTTTGGACCGGTACATATGGTTGGATGATCACTTTCTTTGAAGAACATATGAGTATGTGCAAAAGGGTTATGTATGGTCCATGGATGGTCGATTGCTCATCAATTAATGTTATCAGTGTCGCGTTGATTAGTTTGCTTTGCTTTTCACATGCACCTGCTTTTGCTTTGTTATTGTGGTCTCTTATTTGAGGAATGATGGCCCTGCTTTGCCCTGTCATTCGGACAGTGTGTAGAAATAAAGCAATCAAACACTAACAGCTTTTTAAGTAAAAACAAAATACCTCCAACATAGAAGAAAATTTTTATACTTTATCCTACTAAACCGAAACTTTTTATACTTTTTAATCGCCATATAAAAGAAAAATCAATAAACTTTTGTTTATGAAGGTGGTCCCCTGCATTATGGCCTTGATGGGCCGTGTCAGAATCAATATATTAAAGATCTGGCCCAAGAACTTAGCCCAACGAAAGTCTATCCCGTGGGCTGGAACATTTGCTCATTGTAGATTCAAGAGAGTAAATTTCCTCTCTTTTTTTGGGGGCGGGGGGGGGTGGGTTTCCTAGTGAATTGCTTTCCAAAATTTAAGATGAATTTCACTGATCCTAATTTGTAGCTTCGATTTGCTATTATTAGTCCAACTATAGTAAATCCAAATACAACGATTTAACCATGATGAACTCTTCTCGAGTTTATATATATGCATCAATAAATTAGAACAAAGGTCAGAACAGACTTAAAAATATAATTCTAAAAGTAGCGAACTCTAATTTAAAACTTATGTTTCTAACTAAAATAAAGAATTATTAAACTTTTAAAACATGTTTTTTCAAATAGCATAACGAATGGATCTCTCGTATAAGATAAGAAAAGTTTGGAAGCAAATTTGGAAATCCAAGAAAATTGGCAGAAATGATCAGGCCACCGAAATGATCAGGCCACTTCCATGTCAAAGAGTAAAATATGGTATTATTTATTGATTCATATATATAATGATAGGTTACATGTGGCAAATATGCCCGTATGAATCATATGTTACTAAAGAATTAATTACTATTGGATAAGAACAACAGATATGTGAAAACATATAGGATGAATTTTATTTTTATTTGGAATGCTTTGAATTGTACAGATTGTGACGTTTTGGATAGACAGAAAAAATTTTGTCCGTTCAGTAAATCTAGCGCACGCGCCCGTGCGAGACTACTTCCACTTACTGCAAAAGTTCAAATCGTGCCAAACAAATCCCTACATCAACCCATTTATTTCTACCGCAGATTCAGAAATACAGATGCATAAGTTGCAGAAATTGTTGGCTTTATATCTACAGTTTCTTATTTGATATTAAACCCATGATGCATATTTAATTACCTCCTCTCTCGCATGTCTCATGCAACTAACGGATATACCTATATATATAGACAGACAAGTGAGGAGTGATCCATCAACTACAAGATAGTCCAAATCAATTACGTTAATAGGAAAATATCTAAATGCCCATGTCAAAAAAAATCTGTTCCCTTTTTCTTTTTCCTTTTATTTTTATTTCTTGGTGCTAGTCATTCTACCCTATTGATTTTTCATTTCTGTGAGTTGACTCTTCTTGTTGTTTTGAATAACATGATACTTAAAAAATTAATAGATTCTATTTCGTAAAACCAATATAAATATATATTTTGGAGAAAAGGCATATAGGGATTAGATCCTAAGCCAATATCTATTTAATGAGTTAAGCTTCAACATGTTATAATTTTTTTTATTGGTGTGTGACCATGCATGTGAACATGGTGTAATAATTTTTGGGTATCGGGTCAAATGAATCCAAATAGATTGTCTATAATAATAATTCACGTAGAAGAGCCAATTTGGTGCCTCTTTGATCAACTGCTTGATACTTCTCTTTTCATTTGGATCCTTAATTATCTCTGGTTAATTTTTGGGCTATCTTTGTTAAAAAACTCAGATAATCAACATATGATCGATGACATTTCTAAATATTCGCGGCATTGAAATACAAGATCTAAATGCGCCAAATTGGATTGTCGTAGGAGAGCATGAGACTCACCTGTATATGGTGCTCTTTTTCTTTTTTTTTTTCTTCGAAAAGGTTCACCATAATTATATGCCATTTGTGGTAAGAGAAAAGATGTGATCCCGAGAGAGAAAGCATGCCATTTTTTTATGTTCATTCGTAAATAAAAGTATCTCTCACAACAAAAAGTACCGAGTGCCTAACTTTTGCAAGTTGTCTTGATCACGACCAACTATATGTCTTAGGAGAAATCCCTGAGAGAGAAAATATCTTCCCTCTATGTATACTACTATTTTCTTTTTCTTTTTTTTTTTTCTGCCCTGTTATGTCTTAATGTAAGAGAAGGAAAAACATTCTTTTAAGATAATATTCATTATAAGACTAAGGGCGAAAAAGTACATTCTCGTAAAAGTATTATTAGATTTGCCTCGAAATTTGATTATTAGTTTCAATTTTGTGACTTTGATTCACTAAAAGCTCCGCGGTGCGAAAAAATTTGAAAAGCGAAGAGTGAAGATCTGTGATGGGAACCAGAGCATTCGGACCGATAGGATATCCGTTAAGAAACTTCTTTATTCCTTTTGCTCTAAAAGTGTTACATCGATTTGCACTTGCACAACATTATGCTCCATTTTTTATAGTGAAGTTCCCTCCTTTTTCGTCTGTAATTTGTTTTCACCAAAAGCTAAATTTTCAACATATGTAAATCCTTACGTTCCATTTTATTTACTGTTATATGGTTTGTTTACTTTGCGGTCATCCGTTTTTCATTTCTATTTATGCGCTCGTCGTAACAAGCATCAATATTTGAATTGTGATGTTCATTATTTTTCTAATCTGAAGCAATTCGCAAGCACTTCCCATACAATCTAAAGAACTGCATAAGTGATCCCAACAAGCTCTAAAACTCAAAATGCGTTTTGCAATATCCTATTTGGATTAATTGAGTTAGGCCACGTACCTAATGCTTATGTTAAGGTAATTTTAGGCTAAACCTCGGTTGCTAAGCTAAGATTAAACCAGTTAGTGCCAACGTGCTCGAGCAAGATGCATAACACTACAAGAGATAGTACCTGTTTGGGTTCCAATTTTAACAGGGCACGCCTAATTTTTGCCTCACATTTTTGTGTTCCTATCTATACAGAGGTCCATGTGCAAAAAAAAGCGCAAAAGTATGGATAAAGATGCTTCATGACCAATTCCATGTACTCAAATATTTTTCTCCTTGATTTCAAATTGATTAATTTATCTCAAAAAGGTTTAACTTTTATCACTCTTAATTATGCTTCTTTTTTTTCTGAATGTTTTGCCAAGTTTTGTTGACTATTTTTCGATGACAAGGGCTTAATTTGGTGGTTTTTTTGCGACAATTTTTCTTTAATCTCTCTATTCAAAAAGAAAAATTAGGCATTTAGTAAATAAAAGTTCGGAAGCGTCTAACTAAAATGAGAGTCGAAATGACCTCTTTTAACTCCAAAGGCAAAAAAAATTCAATTTGTTTCTTGTAGTTGATGCTAATCTTTTTTGGGAGGTTAAGGTTTTTTTTTCCCCCCAGATAGCTCAGTTTAATATAGAAATTTGGGGTAAATTAAAAAGATTCTTAGGATCCAAATTTGATAATTTGGATCAAATTCGTGGCTGCATGGTTGATAATTAGTAGGTAAAAAAAAATACAAAACTTATTTGAACCATGAACCACTTTGAATTGCTACCCAGATTATCGAATTTTATATTTTACTGTCAATCTTTCAATTTATTTAATTTAAGTCAATCGTCAAACTAATTATTTATTTTAATTAATTTATAGCTGTGATATTTTTTTAAAGGATACTAATTAAATCTATAAAGATAACGACATATTAAAATTTTGATGTTAAAATACTGCTGACATACTCAAATCAAATAAATTAAAAAGTCGAATAGCAAAATCAAAATCGTAAAATATTGGACAACCAACTTAAAATACCTAATAGTTCAGATAAATTCTATATGTTTCTACCTAATTAATATAATCTATTCAAATCCCAAACTTGTTAAAAAGAAAGCGTTACTGGGCTTGGCGTTGTGTTAACTTATTTTTAAAGTTAATTTTTGTTAGTTGTTTGGTGGGATATTTTGCCTCATCAGTCCACTACGTTCCAACGGCTACAGCGTGTGAAGTTAACGGAATTGTAACAGGTGGACCGACCAAAATATGCCCCCAAAGTTACGTCAATATAATAAATTCAAATTAAATATAAGACGTAGAACATTTTTTATCAAAAATATCAACATTGCGAGTGATATTAGTAATAACAAAATTAGTAATATGTTCTACCGAATATAATCATCACCGTTCATTTTGTTGTTTTATGAAGTTCTATAACTGTATTTAACAATTAATTTACAATTTAAACTTTATTTTGTTTAAAATTTTCAGTCCAAATAGAGCCTTAACACTCTTATGACTTTGTAACGTGGATTAATTTTTCTAGAATGAGTCCAAAATTAAAGTATTAGTAATAATTACCACCAATTAGGCATAATAAACTTTAAACAAAATTATATCCACCATTGAGTGTTTAATTTAGGTTGTGCTAAAACACTAATAATGCGAACCGACGAATAAAATAGCAAGCACCGACTTTATCGCACTAGCTTACGTTTTCCCGTTTAGTGGCCGGTGATATTTACTTTCAAGCCTTTGACTTCTAATTATTATCATTATTGAAAAGAAAAATTTCAAATACCACCTATGTGGTTTGACACTTTTTTACTTTAGTACTTTGTGATTTAAAGCGTATCACTTTCGTATCCTATGATTTAATTTTTCATTTGTTTTATCCCCTTCATTAATTTTTTTTCGTTAAATCAGTAACAAAGTTAAAACTAAAGGGTACTAAAGTGAATATTTGATAAACTATAGACAAGGAATCTGAAAATTTTTATATATAATTTAACGAAAAGCTAACAGATGTACTGACGAAAAGAGAAAAATAAAATCATTGAATACTAAGTTGATACACTTTAAACCATACGGTATAAAAGTAAGAAAGTGCGAAACCACAAAGGTGGTATTTAAAGTTTACCCTTATTTAAATGAAAATATGGAATTGATTGACGTGACAAATAAAACCGCACGGTGCTAAGATGTTATGCCCTAATTTTTTTAATAATCTTTTTGTTTGAAATATAGAAGTTAAGTTACACCTATAATAATTGATATTTAATTTGTTACAAATAAGGTTGTCGTGTCAAAAACAAGGATAAAAAATCCCTTTAGTACTGCTTTTATTCTTTGATATAATATCTAATCACAGAAGTAAGTCATTTCGTTATCAATTTTGATTTTTTAACGGGCTTATAAAAATAGATTTAAGCAGGTCTCGAATTCTCGGTAGCTAAATAAGAAAAACTTTTTGCACCACTATGTAGTATAGTATTTTTATATACGGTTAATGCGAAGCTACACCAAACGTTCTCTCCGCATGAATTATTAGTTTTATACATATATTTTTGTATCTAACCCAATTTGTAAATAGCATTTTGCCTCCATTCCCTTATTATTACACAAGAAATGAAAACGGTTAATTAGTACCCGATCCGTTTCCATGTCTAACGCGCAGATCCACCAAACGGTCTTTGAGGGCAGTTTCGTAATTACGAAAACAAACCGGTCCAATTCGTCGGATGGTTCGTGGTCCCAACGAGCATACATGACATGCGATGCCCATCCCATTAACCCCATTCACCATCCACCCATCATGATCCCCCTTTGGTCGCTGGGGCCCACCACGCCGGGTTCTGGACCTATCTCGACCGCTAGTGCGAGATATATTACTCGCACCACATTGCGCCACGTACGCGAGATTGGAGGGGCGAATATCACGGGCACATATAATATCCTTTGCTAAACCTCCATTGGCTCCGCTTACCCCGTCCGCGTCCCGCGTGTCATTTTCGTAATTTCCCCACTCCACCTTAATTTCCTCTTGAAATTGTACCCGGCACCCCCTCAAGTTGGCTATTTTGAAATTGGTCCTCAACTTTAGTTTTGTTTTTTTCATTAACACCTTCGAACACTGTAACTTATTCTAATTTTGTTGCTCTGTTATGTAAAATAGAATTTTTTATTAAATTTAATTATTCTTTTAGCTCATAAACTCTTTTTTTTTTAAAAAAAAGACTAACAAAGATTCAAATCTTTTAATCTCTTTGAAAGTTTCTTATATAACAATAATTTTGTTTGCTGAATAATAACAAAAATTATTAAATTTAATAAAATTATCAATTAATATAGTAAAATCTTAATTAATAAACTAATTAAAATATTTAACTCTGAAAAGAAAAAGAAAAAAATATTAATAAAAATTAATAAAGTTGAAGGGGGAGATTTCTAAATAGCCTATAAGAGAGGGGCGTCTCTGTTAAATTTTGCGTTTATCTCTACGTTGCCTCTGTGTCAGTCCCCACCTGATGCGCACCCTCCATTCTCCTGCCCGCGCCGCCCGAGCCACTGGATCTGCACCACGTGGCTGCCCGAGTTGGCCAGGGCAGCTGCCCGGTTTCTGAATTTTTTATATTCCTTTTACTTGGTGGTCCCGGCTTTTTCTACGTGTGCTCTTACGCCGCACGTTTTGGCGACGTGGAGGATTCGTAGCCGTCGGATGTATGATTATCTCGATGGTAATTAGGCCGAGTGTACTAGGATCGAAATTGTGCATCCGTTCGAGACAATTATTCGGTACGTGTCGACCCGGGAATGGAATTGAGCCCACAAGCGAGGGTAAGTGGAGGGTCTTTTATTATTATTATTATTATTAATAATTATTTTTAAGGCATTTTTTTGTTTATGATTGGAATAGGAATGAGAAATGGAATGACGAATCATCCAAAAATGTTTGGTTTATTATTGGAATGAAAATCGGAATGAAAATTTAAAAAGAGTTTTGATTAAAAGAGAGAAAAGTAATGAAGGAAGAGAAGGTAGGTGTTGATAAAAGAGGATTTTGAATAGTTTACTTTGGAATGAGTCAATCCGGGATTTAAAGCCGGATTAGATCATAAATGAATTTGGTCATTCACATTCCGGAGTGGAATGGAAATCGAAATTCGATTCTTATAAAACAAACGGCAACTATTAGAATTAATGAATTTCATTCTAATTCCATAGTCTAAAATAGGTGAACCAAACATGTCCTTAATTTTTATAACCCTTTTTAAAATTGCATTTGGACCCTTCACAGTTTACAGTGTGGGAGGGCAAGAAATACAACGGAGCTAAAAAATTAAACTCTACTTAAAAAATAAAAATACTTATGAATAAAGATGAACTTCTAACTTCTTAGAACAAATAACAATCATTAAGATAATATGGTCATTGAGAAACTTCTACTCTCTTTGTGATGGTTACATAAACGGCTTCGAATTTTGAGGACTAAAAAAAAAAAATTTGTGAAATGTTTAAACTTTTGCAAGGAAGATTTTGAGTATTCTTATAAACTGAAATTTCAACATGAAAAAAGTTACTGTGTAACTACAGAGAAAAAAAAAATTGGATCACTCTTGTATAAATCTTGTCTGAGCCCAAGAGAAAAAAGAAGAAAAAAATCGAAAGACTAAAAAATCCTCTCACAAATCTATCTTAATTAACAGTTCATTTTGACAGCATTCTAGAAAGTTCCACTCAAGCAAAATATAATCAACTACGATTCCACAAATGGTGTTCGGATGAGTGTACAACACGAGAAAATCTAGCATGTTATACTTACGTCATATCATTAATAATAAGTCACTCATATTTTTTTATTTTTTAAAAAATATAATAAAAATATTTTTTATAATTATTGATAAATAAATAAATTTTTAAAAAATTATTTAATTGATTGAGAGCGCTACATAATTAATATAACCGGTGCATCATGTAAATTTTACTACAACACACGGGCCCACCACTTTGCACGGTCGATCCACTACCTTCCTTTCCGACCGTCCACTTGTCCCACTTGCCAACGGATGCGTATCGACATGGAACACGTCACCCAGCCCACCCCAAAACCATCCTCACCGTCCGATCACCAACGTTCCCCTCCATCCAACGGCCCGAGTCCGTTTCGGTCATTTTGCCACGTCGAGACATCTACATGGACAAGGGATGGATGGGGCCATTGACTCATGCATGCATGATGAGGGCATGGCATGGCCATAGACCCCCATCGCGAAAATATCAGTGCCACGTCAGCAGGGGGGTGATCAGGAGGGCGAAGCATAGCCTCCAAACGAGGACCCCCCGGATCGGCGAAGTATCTCGTTCGCTCTCCACCCAAAAATAAAACCCTCTCGCTCCTAAAAAATCTATTCTCTCTCTCTCTCTCCTCCCCTTCTATCTCTCGCTCTACCCCTCGCTTCTCCATCCTCCTACGACGCGGAGCTCTGAAAACCCTACTTTCCACCTTGAACGATCGATCGAGGTAATCATATCGTTCTGCTTATTTTTCTGTAATTTTTGCTGATTTTTGATGCCTCGTTGGATAGTTTACTCTGATTTAGCTGGATTTTCTGGCTATTTTGGATTTTTTTTGGATATTTTTGGATTTTTTTTCCTCGATAATGGAGCTCTCTGTTTCTCGATATCGATGTAGTGATATCATTCTTCTTATTTTTGGTAATTTGTTCTAATTTGTGATTTGTGATACCTCCTTGGATAGCATTCTAATTTAGCTGGACTTTGCAGTAATTTTCGTCACTTTTTCGTTTTGTTTGGATTTTTTTCTTAGAGAATCTCTGTTTCCCGATATAGATGTAGATATTTCTCTTGCTTATTTCTATAATTTGTTCTAATTCTCGATACCTCGTTGGATTGTTATTTTGATTTATTTGGATTTCGCAGTAGTTTTTGGCTTTTTTTGGAATTTCCTTGCAGTTTTCAGTAGAGAATGGAGCTCTCTGTTTCTCGATCTCTCTTGAGTATAATTTGGTAATTCGGAGAGGAGAAGAATTCTGTTGTTGTTCCCCTTTTCCATTATTTCTCCTCCCAGTTCTGTGTTTTGATGCAGAGATTTGGAGATTGCTATGGGTGGGATTAATTGAGATTATCCTCAGCATGCGATTTGAACCCCCCCCATGGGGGGTTAATGAAGAAGATGTTGAGATAATTCATTGGATTTGGAGAGAGTTGGGTTTGCTGAGAATTGTTAATTTGACGAGCTGGGATTGGTGTCAGGTATATATGTGCTACAGAGAATAGGACATAGAGCCTGTTTGGTCTAGCTATTGGTTGGGCTATTGGAGAGGTGCTGTAAGATGCGATGTTGTGCTGTTGAAAAAAGCTTTAAAGTGTTTGGCTAATCATGTTATAGAAGTGCTATAAATTACAAAGAGCTGTTTGGGTGCTGTGTTAGTAGGGTGCTGTGATTTTTTTATTTTTGTCTTAAGAAAACAGGTGCTTTGATTGTTAATTGTAATATAGACGCTGCTGCTTGGCTTGCTCCTTTAGCTGTTAGGGAGGATTCTCAGAGGGGCTTAGTATGTCTGCGTCATGTGAGAAGTGGATTGATGGGCTACAATTTTCATCTCTCTTCTGGCCACCACCACAAGATGAGCTACAGAGGCAGGTAAGGAGGGAGATCTATATATTTAATTCCCATTGTTCAATTTTTTTTCTAGCTTTTTGGCATTTCCTTTTTTAATCCTTTTACACCAGATACATTTTACTATTCCAAGTGTGTAAAATATTTGGGTAGATAGTAAGATATTGGATTCACATAAATGAACTTGTTTTTTCTTTTCTTGCTAGGATTTGTTAGTCAGGTGTTTCTTTGAGAAAAACAGCTTTGTTTATCTAGTAAAATTCCTATACTTTTTCTTTCATTTCACTGTGTAAACATTAAAAACTCCGATGCTTGAGAAATTGATCTTCTAGTATCGAAGATTATTCTACCATTATGCCAATTAATTAATTGTGCGGTATTATTATCTCAATAGGTTCTCAACAGAAGTAATAGGTTCTCCATTATGTAATTTGTTTTATGATCCTAAACCAAGCAGAAAGTCTGTTATTTAGAAGTATTCTGTATTGTATGATACGTTAGTTGTTAACAATAAACATAATATAACGGAAGAAAAGGTGATTCACTTTTCTCTTTTTCCTGTTCGATCTAAATTATGATTCTGCAAAAGTAAACTCAGTTTAACCTCTCAGGATCATCAAACACTTTACTTGACAAACACCGATCTATCTATCATATCGGCTTGAGAAGATTCAATAGTTTCTTATATGACTAATACGCTTTTTACTGTTCTTTTGAAGGCACAAATTATGGCCTATGTTGAATACTTTGGTCAGTTCACCTCAGAGCAATTTCCAGAAGATATAGCTCAGGTATAGCCTTCTTTTTCCTTTATGGATGGCTGTGATTAGATTTAATGTGTTAAAGCACTTATTGCAAAGAGAACTTATATTAGAACTAGATTAACAAGTATTTTATTGTACTGTAGCATAGGCAGTATAAAAGTGCATAAATTCGAAGGCAAAGACTTAATGATGTATTCTAACCTGCTTGAATTTCTTTGTGCAGCTGATCGAAATTTGTTATCCATCTAAAGAAAGGCGCTTAGTGGATGAAGTGTTGGGTAATTAAGTCTTGCTCTGGCCAATAGAAGCATTGTCAATTACCTGAACTCCAAAATTAACTCTGATCCTTTTGTTTTGTGTGAAAAGAGTTTTCTGACGTTTGTTAATTACTTTATATCCAGCAATATTTGTTCTTCATCATCCAGAGCACGGTCATGCTGTTGTCCATCCGATTCTTTCACGTATAATAGATGGGACATTATCTTATAATAAAAATGATCCTCCATTCAGCTCTTTCATATCTCTTCTCAGCCGAACTAATGAGGTAGGAAGCTCTAAAGAATGCACTAGTTACCGCCGTCTAGGTGGACTGTTTTACTAATCTCAACCGCTTGTTACAGAAACTCATAATTGATGCTTGGTATTGCAGAAAGAATATTCAGAACAATGGGCTTTGGCATGTGGAGAAGTACTAAGGGTACTGACACACTACAATCGGCCAATCTATAAGGTTGAGCATCAGCAGAATGACATAGAGAGGAGTAGCAGTGGTGATTATGCCACTACAAGTGGCTCAAAGGAGAAAAATATTCGGCATCCTCTTCTAAATGAACATGAACGGAAGCCATTGCGACTGTTATCTCCTTGGATCACTGATTTACTGCTTGCTGCTCCATTGGGCATTCGGAGTGACTATTTTCGATGGTATGTGAGCAATACTATTCTCTGTGCTGTTTGGTCATATTTGGTTATATATATATATTGATCCCAGTAATAATCAAAGATACATGGGGAGCATGTTTGTGACCGGCAATATATTTTTTCTTTTTCTCCTGTGATGAACATGGTAGTATATTAACAGTTAATATAAAAATAAATGCTTGATCACTCTTCATTTGTACATGTTTATTATATTTGTGTATGTTTGCATGCCCATTTACACATATATATCTGGACCAACTCTATTTGCTGTTTCTTACTTTGTTGTATTCTTTAATGAAAACATGAGCCTGTTCTTTCTGTTGATTCTCTATAAACGATTTTTTTTTTCTTTCATCATTTGTCTTTATAAATGCTTGGTCACTCTGGATTCTTTATGTAAATTTGTATTAAGTTCCTACAGGATGTGCAGAAACTAGTAGTGCAAATTTATAGGTCTATTATTCTCAGCAGTAGTTACTGCGTAGAGAAAATCTTTTTTAGTTATTTGTCATTGCATCACTGTGTCTCAGAATAATTCCTACAAATGGAGGTTAATATGGTTCCATAATTATGATTTACATTCTTAATCAGGTGTGGCGGTGTCATGGGAAAATATGCAGGTGGTGGAGAATTAAAGCCCCCAACCACTGGTTAGTGAAAGAAACTGTTAACATCTTTAACACATCAAGTTGCAATTATCTGAACTCTTCTTTTCTAGGGTTAGGACTTGGGACTTCTCTTTTGAATATATGTATGCTATACACCATCCTTTTGCTTTTGACATATTGAAGGTGCTAATTTTTGTCTTCATGTTGCAATGTCTAATATTTTTCCTATTGGCTCACATGCATATGAGGATTTTCTTGGAATGGATGTTTAAAAGCTGTTTTATATTTCTACAAGAGCAAGCTTTAGAAGAACTTTTTCCTTTTTCCTGTCAGTATCTAACCATTCCTTTTCTTCTCAAGACAATTAGTTTCATACTCACGGTACTTTGTTATTTTGTTTTTTTCTACAATTTTATTCCCGTTCTCTATATGTAAATAGCTGTACTTTTTCATATTAAAATTACTTTTCTCAGGATACCAAAATCTTGAAAAGATTTCAGAAGCTATTGGCTCATAATCTTTGACTGCTTTTTCTACCATCTATTAATGTCTTAACATATGTATAATCGGGTATTAAAAACCCTTAGTTCCTGATAAATTCTGTTTTAACGCTAGCTTGTAGCCGTGGATCTGGAAAGCATCCCCAGCTTATGCCATCCACTCCAAGATGGGCTGTCGCCAATGGAGCTGGAGTCATACTTAGCGTCTGTGATGAGGAAGTAGCTCGTTATGAAACTGCAAATTTGACCGCAGCTGCTGTTCCTGCACTTCTGCTTCCTCCCCCCACAACTTCCTTAGACGAGCATCTAGTAGCTGGGTTGCCCGCTCTTGAACCATATGCACGCTTGTTTCACAGGTGATTATAGGAATACCTATAACTGGCACTTAAGTATAATTTTTGAGATATTTACATATAATTTTATTTTGAGATGTTTACATATACATACCTGTAGAATTATCTATATACATACTATCCCTGTAAAATCTGAATTTCATATTTTCCTATTGGAAATTTAGTTCTCACATACATACCCTTGTACCTACAATAAATACCTCTCTTGAATGCCTTCTGATACAAAGCTTTAACTTCCCCGATAAATTGAATGACTCCTAACTTTAAGTTGCTTTTGTAAGAAGCTGCACTTTTCTAGGTGTATATATATCAAAATTTAGATTTTGCAGGGATACATCTGTCAATAATGATGGATATATATATATATATGTAAAATACTTGATTCTGTGCATATGGCTGCCTTTCTTGTCAGGTACTGTACTAATAGACAAGTACCTAAAAATTTTTCCACACAATAATATTGATATAGGAATGTTTTCCTAATTTCCCTGCCAATTTTTTTTGTTATATATATATATATATGGCTAGAACGCTCCTAATAGCACATGAATAATTCTTGCTACCAATTTTTTAATCCTTGGATGCCTAGGGTTTACTATTTGGTGGTGGTATATTGTGAATCCAATGGCTAAAATGTTGATAGCATGCACTATTCATGTCCTATGAGAAGCATTGTAGGTGGACTATATGATCTGTGTATCTCCAAGTCAAAACAAAATAAGGCGCTAGAGAAGGATTGGTTCCATGCCTTTGAAACTACCTCATAGAATTTGGGATGATCCATTCACATTGAAGAACTTGAGAGGTTAAGCTTAACGCTTCGAAGGATGAACAAAGTAGGTTAGCAAGGTGAATGGCCGATAAGGCCTGCACTGAAGTAAAGAACATAAGTGTGTGTGTGTGTGTGTGTGCTATTTTAGAACCATTTACTATTCACTCACTACCAAACTTTTTATCCCTTGGATGCCTAGGATTTACTATTTTGTGGTGGTACTAGTATATAGATCCAAGGGTTGAGAAGTTAGAAGTATGTGAATAATATAGGTTTCTAGATGTATTCGAGCTCAATTCTCTCTCTCTCTCTCTCTCTCTCTCTCTCTCTCTCTCTATATATATATATATATATATATATTCATTGACAATCTGAAATTTCACATATGCCATTCAAGAACTTGATTGTCAGAAAACCCTTGTACCTCTGCAAAAGTCTTTAATGCAAAGCTAACTTTCCTGATTGAATTTGACAAGTCACCAATCTGAAATAATAGTACTTCAGCAAAAAAAAGCACTTTCAAGAGGTTTGTATGAAAATTAAGATTTTTGGGGGTATATATATGTAATAGATGATTTTGCAGGGGTATATATGTAAGAAAACCCCAATGATATATTGTGAGAGGTGTCCTCTGTTTCAGGTACTATGCAATTGCCACTCCAAGTGCAACACTACGGCTTCTACTTGGACTTCTTGAAGCACCACCATCATGGGCTCCGGATGCACTTGATGCTGCCGTGCAACTTGTTGAACTCCTTAGAGCAGCTGAGGATTACGCAACGGGAATGAGGGTAGGAAGCATTTTTCAATAGATAGCAGATATGTGAAAAGATATTGTTATAGTGCTTGTTCTAATATCATTTTTATTTGTCATTTGTTTCATCAAAAATAAATGTGGAAATAAACTGTTCTAAATTGCATCACACAGTTTCTAGGATATCTGTTACTCTCAGAAGGTACAACTTGTGAACAGTACCTTTGTAAAATCTGGTTTACACAAAATATTGGCAGATGCCTTTACTCTTTTATTGTGTCACAAATTATATCTCTTTGCTTATCAAAAATGTTATTGAACAAATTAAAATTTATGTAGATCCTGACATTCTTTATTTCTTTTCTAGCTCCCAAGAAATTGGATGCATTTACATTTTTTGCGTGCAATTGGCACTGCAATGTCCATGAGAGCTGGTATTGCTGCAGATGCAGCAGCTGCTTTACTTTTCCGTATACTGTCACAGCCTACATTACTTTTTCCTCCATTAAGACATGCTGAAGGAGTTGAAGTCCATCATGAACCATTAGGTGGCTATATATCATCATACAAAAAACAGGTAAGTTAACAGAGCTTGGAATCAACACTATCTTCATCTTCACTTCTTCATGATTACTATTTCCTATGGCTAATGATAATATCTTGAACAGTTAGAAGCTCCTGCTTCTGAAGCCACTATTGAGGCAACCGCACAAGGAATTGCTTCAATGTTATGTGCTCATGGCCCAGATGTTGAGTGGAGAATTTGTGCTATCTGGGAAGCTGCTTATGGGCTTCTGCCTCTGAGTTCCTCAGCTGTTGATTTGCCAGATATTGTAGTCGCCGCCCCCTTACAACCTCCTACTTTATCATGGAGCTTATATTTACCTCTTCTAAAAGTTTTGGAATATCTCCCTCGAGGAAGCCCGTCTGAAGCATGCCTTATGAGGATCTTTGTGGCCACAGTTGAAGCTGTACTTAGGAGGACTTTTCCTTCAGAAACTTCTGTTGATCAATCAAGAAAATCAAGATCTCATGGCAGTATGTGGTCTACAACTAGGAATCTAGCTGTCGCTGAGCTTCACACTATGATTCATTCTTTGTTTATGGAATCTTGTGCTTCTATGGAACTCGCCTCCCGGTTACTGTTTGTAGTATTAACTGTTTGTGTTAGTCACGAAGCTTCGCCAGGTGGAAGTAAAAGACCGACAGGTTACAACAGGCACTCTTCTAATGAAATCCATGAGGACCCACAAATTGTCAATGGAAAAACAACCGAAAAACAGAAAAACAAGAAAAAACATGGACCGGTTGCAACATTTGATTCGTACATTCTAGCTGCTGTATGTGCCTTGGCCTGTGAGCTTCAGCTGTTTCCTTTGATTTCCAAAAATGGCATCCGTTTGGATTCTAAAGATTCCTCCAAAATCAGCAAAGCTGCAAAACACAATGGTGTTAATAGTGAGTTGCAGAACAGTATAAATTCTGCAGTATGTCACACTCGTAGAATACTTGGAATATTGGAAGCCCTTTTTTCATTAAAGCCATCATCGGTTGGTACATCGTGGAGTTACAGTTCAAATGAGATTGTAGCTGCAGCTATGGTCGCAGCACATGTATCAGAACTATTTGGGCGATCAAAGGCATGCATGAATGCTCTCTCCGTGCTGATGCGGTGCAGGTGGGACCCAGAAATTTCTGCTAGGGCTTCATCTCTTTACCACCTAATTGATATTCATGGTAAAACAGTTGCCTCCATAGTTGACAAGGCTGAGCCCCTCGAAGCGCACTTGGTGTGTACGAGCAGCAGAAAAATGGATATCCTTGAGCAAGATGAAGCTTCTTCAAGCTCACAATCTAAGGAGGGCTCTTCTGGACCACTATTGAAATGCGAGCAAGCCCTTTTGTCGAATGATGATATTGCTAGTGCTTCGGAGAAAAGTGTCAGGAGTTTGCCTGTGGATGCTTCAGACTTGGCAAATTTTCTTACGATGGATCGGAATGTGGGATATAAATGTGGTTCACAAGCATTTCTAAGATCTGTACTTGCAGAGAAGCAGGAGCTGTGCTTCTCTGTTGTTTCGCTATTGTGGCATAAGCTGATCGTTGCACCGGAAACACAGATGAGTGCGGAAAGTACGTCCGCTCATCAGGGCTGGAGACAGGTATACTCATTTCCTTACTCATAAAACTACAGTCAACTGAAAGGCTTGCCTTTGGATTTTTTTTTTTCCTATGATTTTACAATTCACCATTACAGCTTTCTAGCTCCAATCATCCTAAAATCTAGTTCTTCCTCAATTCATTATTTTGTTTTTAGTTATTATGCAGTTTTATCTCGAATCTTTTTTTAAGTTTTGTAGGTAGAAGCATATATGTAATGACTTAAAGTTTATCTTCATCTCGTTCCTTGACTTTTCATGTCTCAATCTATTGGATAGGTTTCAGAACCTTTGATAATATTCTTTCCAGTTATCTGAGAGAGGCTAGATGATAATGCACATGGTCATGGTTTTGCACACTAAATCTTTATGCCCTATCTAAAGGGTAGTAACTTACGGTGCATTAGTTCATCTAGGATCTGCTTGGCCTAGCTATGAAGAATAGCGCTACGGGAAAAGTACCGTGGGAAATAGTGCGGAGCTGTTTTAAATTTGCAATTGAATTTCACATTTACTTTTAAATTTGAATTTCAAAATTGAATTTAAATTTAAAATTCTAATCCAAAATTAAATTTTAAAATTAAAATTTGAATACAAATTAATTTGAAATTCAACTTCAAAATTAGAATTTAAATTTGAAATTGGAACCCATCAAATTTAAATTTAAAATTTGGATTAAAATGTAACTGTAATTTTTAAAATTTAATTCAAAATATAATTTAACTTTAAAATTTAAATTTAAAATTCATAAATTTTAAATCAAACAAAATTAACTTCTAAAAAATAAATTGGGGACCAAAATATAAAAACTTACAAACATTGAGGACCAGCATGACAATAAACCCAAAGTTTTTTTGTTTTGGTCCCAAAGTTTATTTTGGCCCCTAAAATTAACTTCGAAAATTAACCCCTAAGTTTCTATAGTAGAAGCTCTATTGTTGGAGCTTCTACGGTAGAAAGAGCGGAGGGTGTGGAACGCCAAAAATTGCGTTCTGCCGCCTCCGCCAAACGCCTTCATTTTGGGCAAAGCCCGTTTTGGCCCAGCTAAATGGGTACCTAGAATTGTTTGTTGCAAATCATAGCCATTATTTTTACAAATATTGATAACTTGTTATTTACAATTTTATTCTCAAATCCAATAAGCAAAATATATTCACCATTGGTGATACTATAGGAAGGAACATTGATCTGCTTTGCTTTCTGAGAATTGGTCATATTAAACAATTTCACCATTATCTGTAGGTGGTGGACGCTCTTTGCGATGTTGTTTCTGCTTCACCTACGAAAGCCTCAACTGCTATTGTCCTACAGGTCCAAACTTCATTTTAGCTCATTAGTCCTTACCAGAAATTGCATCTACTTCTATCATATTTCTGCTTCACTCTTTTCAGTCACTTTTCTGGAAATTTTTTTCTTGGACAGGCAGAAAAGGATCTGCAGCCATGGATTGCAAGGGACGGTGAACAGGGCCAGAGAATGTGGAGAGTCAACCAGAGAATTGTTAAGTTGATTGTCGAACTCCTGAGAAATCACGATAGCCCTGAGACTTTAATCATTCTTGCTAGCGCTTCAGATCTTCTTCTACGTGCCACAGATGGAATGCTTGTTGACGGTGAAGCATGCACGTTGCCCCAGTTAGAGGTAATATTCAGTTTTCATAACTGAAGAAGTCATTAATAGTATGAATTTTCAAGTTAGTTAACAAGAAATATATGACGATATTGAGTAGAGAAACGAGGGTGAACGTGATTAGAGGAATTAGGTGCCCTCTGGCCTAACCTTTGGACCAGATTCTTTCCATCAGAAAGCAAATGCTAGCTTTCAAAATCAACGATGGCTACCAAAATAATGGAGTTTTTACTAGTCCGGAAAGTTGAATGAGTCAGTTGGCCTCCAAAAGCAGAAATGTCTATTTGAAGCTTCCCTTTTGGCCATAGTAGGAAGCTGTTGCGAATTCTAAATAAAAGTAAGTTTTAGTGCTTTTTACTGACAGCTCTAGTAAAACGATTATTTCTGCAAAAACTCCAGCTAGGCCAAATAAGCCCTAACATTTTCTATGGATTTTGTGTTGTCGGAAGTCTAACAATATGTTAATTTTCTTAAATGTGTTTTCCTGATTTGTCTAATGATATCATACATATTAGCATTTAAATTAGTTGTTGTGCTTGCTGACTACATGCTCCGCTTTTTCTTATTTCTGAGTTTTCATCTATACAAAAATGAGCAGCTCCTGGAAGTAACAGCTAGAGCAGTCCATCTTGTCGTTCAATGGGGAGAAACGGGCTTGGCAGTTGCTGATGGCCTCTCAAATCTTCTGAAGGCATGTTAACCTACTTTTATTTCTTTGATTGTATAACATTTACAAGTAAAATAGAATGAGATAGAAATATAGATGTTATCCGATCTATTAGCCATTTTGAAATGGGTACACCGTTTCATCATAGCTTAATGGTACTACTAACTTTCTTTGCTATTACATTGGATAACTCCCAATGGTAACAATTAAGACTAAACAAAATTTGCCAGAATTTTGTGATATCAAAACATACTGTAAGATTAAAGATATGCAGGCACAGTTTGTACTCTTTTACCCTTGAAATAAAATCTCTAACCTTACAGCTAATGTGAAAAATGCAGTGTCGTCTATCAGCTACAATCCGTTGCCTTTCTCACCCAAGCGCGCATGTTCGCGCCCTCAGCACTGCAATTCTTCGTGATATCATCCACAGCAGCTCGACCACGTCTGCTAATCCTGCTTACCGCTTAACCACGGGCTTCACCAACTGGCTAGCAGATATTGACAAGTGCTTAAAATGGGAAGCACATAGCCGGCGTGCAACCGGTTTAACACTCTCTTTCCTTGATTCTGCTGCCACGGAGTTAGGGTGCCCGCTTCACTGTTGACATCCATGCAGAATGACTCTATCATGATACATCGATTCACCACCTAAGAGTAAATTTGGCACTAAACTGCTGAACTGTAAGATTGATTATGATTATTTAGTCTTGTAACTTAATTGTTTGGTTTCAAGTCTGTAGGCAAAGAAACAGCTCTCGTTTTATTTTTCGTTGTAGATAATGATGCAACTGTTATTCCCCATCATTGGATGATGTAACTTAAAAGAAGTTGGGTATCATTATAGCAACATTCCTTAAATCTAGCTGAGTCTTGTTATTATTTATGTCTAATATTGATGACAAATTCTCAGTGCAAACTGAATGAAGGTTAACTGAATGGAGGCTAAAAATTTCTTTAACCATTTTCATTTGATATGGAGGTATTTTGTATGCTTTGTCTTATCGTTCGCAGATGTAATTATTTTCTTTTTCTTTTATCTGTTTTTGCATATGTATTATTTTCTTTTTTTTGATCTGCGTAGGCCAATTGTATTCTCAGAAGATCTTTTGACTAGCGAAACATGCTATAGCTGGAAGCTAAATCAACTTAGCTAGGCTACAGAAGTGGATACTTCAATTTGAAACCTTGTTTAGTCCACTTTGGGTAAAGTAAAAAGGCCGTCTAAGTGCTTTTGACAAGCCACACACAAATAGGTCAATGACGTAAGCAAAGTAATTTCAACAACTCAATAACGACCTAAATATCCTAACCCAAAGTAATAGTTAAGCATAAGCTGGCAATATGTACTATCCACTGCCCTTAAATATACTAGAAATTACAGGACTGACTATCAAAAAAAGGAAACAAAAAAAAGTTACAGGACTAATTACAATGAGAAAAAAAGAGAAATTACAAAACTAAGACTTTACCACGACAACCCATAATCTCATAAGCAAAGGGAACAAAAAAAAAAGGGAAAATTCGAAATAGAAGATAAAAAAGGTCTAAATGTCCAAACAAAGCAGGGAAAACTGCTCACAAGCACAGAATAAGTACTCCTGACAACTTCGGATATGCTGTGAAATTGTTAAGACGTATTTTCTTTTAGCACCTCGAACTTTAACAATTTCTGGGGCAGGTGGTTGCAGTAAATCTCGACACAAATCAGAATTAACAATTATGTTTCCAAAACCATTGAACGGTTCACAGGCCATCAGAATGCATATCCATGGATGAATCATTTGAGTTCACATCATTGTTCCGAGATGTATTTCCATTAGGCAAGACATTGGTTGAGTGATACCCTCCCAATTGGACCAGGTGATAAGGCAGAAGGCTATGTTGGGCCAGGCAGGAGAGAGAAGTCACTTGTCCAGATGTAGAAGAAGGATTCTGCGGTGTTGTGCTTGCAAAGTGTAATACAGATTGAGTATGCTGATTCGGGAATTGTGAACGAGGAGACATTGATACCTCCTCTCCTCCAATATTGATTTCGTTCTAATTCACAGAAAAAATTTCCAAAAGTGTAGGGATCTAGTTAATATCATATCACAGGGCTGTTGCACTAGATATTGGGTTAAAGCCAAATAACATAATGCCGCACCTATTGAAATAAAGAATCAGGAAAAGAAGTAGGGTAATTCACAATGGAACTTGAAAGAAGAAAAAGTTCAAAACTGACAGTGTAAATCCTTTTAGATCATACAAGCTGATATAATCAAAGATCACAATAATCACCAGAAGTAACTTTGAATTCTGGGTATTAAAAAGACATTAACCATTATTTTTCTCACAAAAGAAAAAAAAAAAAAAAACCAACCAACTCTTTAAAATGGAAGAGGTAAAATAGAGAGTAGGTTGAATTGTAAATTTTAAATATAATCTTTTGAGTCATTTCCCGTGATTGCATTTTTAAGACCAAACTGCCACCAAATTTTAAAGAATGTGAAATCAGAGATCTCTATTAAGGGAGTAATGGTTCATAGCATGTTAAAATATGAATAGGAGCTTACATATTTCGGATTTTAATAAGGCTAAATTATTGAATATACTTAAAAGCAAATGTTAGGCAATAAGTTAAGCAGCAGGAATACAGACTAGAAGGATATTGCTAACATATGACCAACATTGAGAACAGAATCACATAGTAAATACAAAGCATTATTAAAATGTGTAAGTTTCAAAGAAGATATTGGAGAGAATAACTGCAGAGTCAGCGATTAATCAGTCCTATGTAACCTACAAAGTATACAAACAATTAGCTTTCAAAGCAGCTGAACAGCCAAACAAGATCATGCTAAGAACCCACCAGAGGAACCTCTAAGAGGAATGTAAGCGAAACCACAAACTCTATAAAAACTCAAAAACTTGATAAGAAGATTAAAAGCAAAAAAGATTGACCTCTGGGGAGAATTTATCGAAAAGATGAAAGCATGGCCATTGGACAACATATACATTTCATGATAGAACAAACAGCACCATAAAAAGGATTAATATTCATATATAACCAAAATTCTTTGTGTGGAATAAAATATATCAAAGGAAAACTAAGTAAGATATACCAGAAATGTTAAATGGATGGGAAGCACACAACCAACAATGTTACAGAAATTCCAATGCAATATTTTTCACCTAACCTGTAGGTACGAAGCTACATCCGCAACCGCAACCCTTGAACCTTCCTCATGGTGTCTCAAAATCCACTGGTAGACTTTCTCCTGTAAAAAATTAAAAACGTAAGAGGCAATAACTTTGCTTGGCACATTACTGAACCTCATGCACTTTTACATACAGAAACAACAAAACATACAAGAAACTCAAAAAGTCCAGAAAACTTGCAACATCATACAAACTCGCATCTTCATGGAAGTTTAATTGAGCCTGCTTTTTCTCTAAATTTTATAGAATAGATTTTTATAGAATTATAGAGAAAGAGGAAAAAGGAAATGCATAAAAAAATCCCATATATTAAGCTAAAATTTAGTTGTTCTGCTAGTTACTCTTCAGTCTTTGTGAGTTATAACATAGCCGGCACCTTGATCACCAGTTTAATAATACAAGAGCCGGGACATTTTATGCTTTCACACCTAGCAAAAGGCCCTAGGAAGCTCTTCATTAACCTTAAATCAATCGTCACAGATCTATGTCACGTGATACCGCAATTAAAGAAGCAGAAGAACAAACCCATCACACTGGAACCAGAGTATTGGTGGTAACACATGTAGCACTCCAACCACATGCCTCGTACCAAATACAGATAATATAACGCTTTCATATCTTAGAAAAAAGGCCTAGATATTCCTTTCTAACCTAACATAACCAATCACCACAAATCTGTGTCACATGATGCAGATATTTAAGGAGCATAAGAACAAATCAATCAACGGATGAACCAAAAAATATCCATAATCCGTAACTCTTCACACTTTTTCACAGTAATAACACATCTAGCACCTTGAATTTCATGTCGAGAACCAAATACAGGTCGGCAAAAGGCCACCGGAGATTCCTTATTTTTTAATTGTTATCAATTGCAGGGAATCTAAATCAAATAATACCAAAATTTAAGAAGAAAAGGTGGCAGATCCATCAGTACAGGGACCAAAACTCATCAGATCGAAATTACAACAATAAACCGCAACCGATCATACAAGAGGGACCGGAAATGATCGATCGGATGCAAACTACCGCCGATTCAAACGCGAAAAGGGGAGAGATCGAGAGAGAGGTGGGTTGGGGACCGATCGAATCGAACCATGCTGTGGCGCTCCCCGGCTTGGAAGGCGAGCTTCTGCTGGGCCATGGCGTGGGTGAAGATCTGCGAGAGCGAGTTCGCGGCGCTGCAGAACGTGGAGTGCATCGTCCGATCCACCTCGTCGAGGTGCGCCGCGTCTGATTTCCTCTTCTTCGCCATGGATCTCTCCCTCTTCTTCTTCTTCCTCCGCTCTTCTCCTCTCTCCCTCTCCCCCTCTCTCCCTCTCTTCGGAGTGGTGTCGACGACAAATAAGAGAGAGAGAGAGAGAGAGAGAGAGAGAGAGAGAATGTGAGAGAGAGAGAGAGAGGGGTTATTTTCTTTTATAAACGATTGCTGCATGGTCACCCTCTCGGGATATAATAATAGAAAATATTTTATGGACTTAGTCCACCACGTCAGCGAAAAGCCGACTTTTCATATGAGTTAAAGATCTAATCATAAAAGTTTTAAAATAAAAATCTAAATCATTGAAAATATTTTACAACACAAAAAAGTTTACATGCAAAAAATCACGATTATCGAAAATCTATATCTCGAGTTTCTAATATTATCCTTTTATTTGAAAATTTCGGATGGTTAATTTTAACACCACTTGATGTATAGTAAATCAATTTTAAAATTTGTGAAACTTTATATAAGTATATATTTTAAATACTGTAGATCATATTTAATAATTTAGATCTTAAGTTTAAGTCCTCTAGATTGAACTTTATATTATATAAAATTTTGTGTAACTTACACGTATATAAGTCAATTATTATTACAAATATGCACGTATTTAAAAATTACATCATCAAAAATAAGTGTAAAGTACGGAAATTACAGTATTTTTGAAAGCACATAAGTCAAATTCTCTCTCTCTAAATATATATTATCAAAACTTAACACTTTAAGTGAAGTAGGTGTTATAAAACTCATTTAATGGTTTAAAGCTTTAGGGTTAATTTCATATGCACCTTTCGTCCAACCTTGAATTGTATAAACATCAAATATACCTCTGTAATTTAGAAAAAAATATCATAAATATTCAAATTGATAATTATTTGTTACAAAATTAAATAAAATTTTCATTTTGTCCATCATCTATTATTTGTACTTTTTAAATGAACTTAAATATTATTTTATTTCAAAACATTATAAGTATAATTGAATGTTTACGAAATTAAAACTAATTAGTTGCAACAAACTACATGTATATAAATAGTAAAATAAAAAATTATAGTAATTTAGACTGAAGAAAATAGATTTGCAAAAAATAAAACATATTTTTAGCTTTCGTTAATTATTTATTTTGATTAATATGAACCCATATGTCATAGATAACAAAAATATATGTAAACTTAGTATGCAAAAAATGCATTCATAAATTGAATCATAAACAAAAATTGAGTTATTTTTCGATGAAAAGTAAATTTATTAGCCCTACATAATATAATATAATTATTTATAATTAGGAATAAATCAGTCCAAAATTCTTAAAGGATGCGATGGAGGGCATTTTTGATATAACTCATTAATTTATAAAGACAAAAGTATTATTATTGACAATTTAAAGGGGCATTTGCGATATTATATAATTTTTGAGGGTACTATTGAAATCGCCCCCAAAATTTTACTTCTAAACCTTTGGACAGTAGAGTTGGAGGTTGGACCATGATGGACAAGGTTTAGGCAGTAATTTCTGAAACAGCGGACTTTGCGGTAATTACATTGTTTGAACCCTGTCTACAGTTTTACCATGAACCGCAGCAGACAAAAACGGGCTAGTTGTCCTGGCCCGGTCCACACCAATTATTCGGCCTATGGGCCATAATGTGGGCCTGAGAACAGGAGGTAGGATGGAATATCTACCGTCTGATTGACTGCGGACGCTGCAGATGAACTTTGAGGATCGTGTGCGATTGGTGAGCTGCTTATCTTGCATTTTGATTGGTTCGGTTCAATAAAAACGTGGTGCACCCGGTTCATCCAGGATCCAGCAAATTACACGTTTTCGGACCCAGGTTGGTGTCCCTACAAATTACAATCCATCTCCCAACTCCGGTTTTAAACGCTCGTGTTTTGGAAGAAAGGCGGCAACTCCCAAAGCAGCGCGAGGGAGTCTCCCAAATCCCCCAAAAATCTCTCTCTCTCTCTCTCTCTCTCTCTCTCTCTCTCTCTCTCTCCCGGTGAGTTCGTAGTTAAATTCCCCCAAATTCTCTTACCCTTCTCCTCCTCCTCCCTCCACCTCCGCTCTCTCTACGAGAAGCTCGTCTCGGAGACCTCGCCTTTTTTAGGGTTTCACGTGATGAAAGGGGCGCAATTGCGAGCGTGCTCTCCGCGCTAGGGTTTACTCCTCTTGGATCGGTCGCTCGAGTGCGGATAATTTGGTGTGCAGCAGCTTCTTCTGATCGAGATTTCAAGGAACGGTTGTTACCCGTGATTTCTCGCCCATGTTGTAGATTGGAGTTTATTTAGTTCACATTGCGATAATCGGTTCTGCTGATTTGTTCGTGTGATATATGCTGCTCTTTTGTTCTAGTGAATGCCCTAACATTGCTTGAAATTAGGCTATTTGTGCCCTAGTATCTCTTTGAACTTTGAAATTGGATTCTAGAGAATGGAAATAGGTGGATGTGATAAGTAATTGCTCTCCTTGAATTGTAGATTTAATTTATTTTTATTTATTTTTTTTGTGGGAGGGGTGGGGGTTGGGGCGCTAGAAGATATATGTAAGTTGGAATTGATTCTCTTCGCTCTTTTATCATGCTTGGCTCCATCTAGATGCTAAATTCATGGTTTAGGGTTCATGTTAGCATGTAGACGTCTGGATTGTCACACAAAAGATGGATCTGATAGGAAATAGGTCAGGAATAGTCTTAACACCCCCTCTCCATGTGCATGGTAGAGATTCAGAGCACTATGCCACGTGCTCACAACAGAGGTAACAAAAGAGAGAACGAATAACAAATAGAAATGTATGCCATAAATCGACAGATTTATGAATCGACGACTTCTTGAACCTAAGGGGGCTTGTGATTGACTTTGATACAATGGTACCCAGAATATTGATCTGATAGGAAACAACACTGGTATAATCCTCACGTGTATAAGGAAGCCAGCTAGCTTCCAGGTCTGAGCACATATTCGAAGAAAACAGAACCCTCCATTTTATAGTCTAATGCTTCCAAGCGTACTCGCACTGAGTAATCTATTTACAATCTTTGTTGTTAAATGTTTGCAATATTACTTTTAGTACCTGTTATTGGCAACTGACATTTGCAATGGCATGCTATTAATGGCACATGCGACAATTATGTGCTCACGACAAGGCTGACTTCTCACTGGAGGAATTAAACTTTTAATAGGGCATCTTCAGTCAATCTTCATCATTTTCACTAGATGTTCGTGCAGAAAATAAGTAGCTTGCTTGTTAAATATTTCAGGTTTTAATACTTTGTCCGGTAGCAGGGTCCATTTGCAGAAGGGTGATTTGTTTCCTTTTTAGTAATCATGAAAAGTACTGGCCACATTCGCAAAGCAACTGCTGAAGCGAGATCAAAGAGCAAACTGGGTTGCGCTAAGTCTGAAACTCTGAAAATTGGCGGAAGAAGACGTAAAACACCAGGTAAATGTTCTAGAAGCTTAAGATATTCACACTAAAGAAAGAAAGAAAATCTTAGAACACTGATAATAATGTTTTTTTAGCAATGATCATCATCTACTTTACTTTGAACTCTTTTTTTCAGAATTTTTTTTTAATTTTCGCATGTCATATTATAAGCATGGTTTTAATATTCCAGGGTTTCTTTTATGCAGCAAAACTTTATATTGAAAATTTCTCTCTGAAGAAATAAATACGCAGTTAATTTTTGCCTAGTTTGGCCTTACCGAAACAGCATTTAAATTTTGACAAAAGGCATTAACTAATAACTCTCATGCTTTTTCGTTTTTCGGCAATTATGCAATATATTAGCTAATTTTAGGATTTCTCGTGTGCATTTGCTAAATTGTGTTGCATTTGTTTTCCAGAAAAAGCTACTGTAGAATTCTGTGAAAGGCTTTTGCCTTCTCCTGCTCAATCATCCCCTTTACATACCAACACGAGGCATAGCTCCCTAGAGACGGCACCTGGAAATTCTACAGTTATGGCTGGACGGTATCCACAAATATCTGGAAAATTTAAGCTTCAGCTATTTCCAATAGATGATATCGTGCGAAAAAGGTTGGAACAGGTGAGTGTTGCTGTTTCTTATTTGTGATTTGTTTTGGGAGGGGGCGAGGGGTGGGGGGTGTGGGGGAGAAGAAATAGCTTGTTTAAATTGACTAAAAACTGACAACCTGTATTATCATCTACTTAATTTTTAAGGATAAGCACAATCCTTACCTGGAATTGACTTTGACTACTCGAAAGAAAATATCCTCGGTGGTGAGGCACCTCAATATCAAGTGGGGTAGTTCGGGAACCAAAACAGGAGAGCTTATGCTATTGCCTTACAATTCTAGTCCCAACAATATGGTCAGCTACAAAAGGTGGACTTTGAAAGACTCTGACACCACTGCAGCTGATGTTTATGCTGCACTTGGTAGCCCAGCTGTTTTTCGCTTGAGGTTTATCTCTTATCTTTGTCTTTTTTTATATATGCATGTGTTTTTAACATAGTTTCAGGGTTTTTTTTTCTCATTAATATCTGCAATAAGGGTGCTTGGCTTAATTATATGTTCTATTTTCTTTCCAAGATATGGTTGGTTCTCTGCTCAAGGTCGAATACCAGGTGAAGAGATGGGAATGGCTAAGGCTGATAATACTCCTTTGTCGAATAACCCAGTTCAAGCAGTGGTATATTCTTTACCTTCTATCCAACTTAAAAATTTCTCTTATTCTCCACATAGTTACGAATTTTCTTGTTGAAAATAGGAGGATCAAAGGATATGTCGTGCCCCTCCGCTTTCATGGCTCGATAGCATTTCCAACATGAGCTTTGGAGCTCTGTTGCATGAAGCATTGCCGCCTCCAGATGAAAATGCAATTCTTGCACAGAACAATCCGAGTCTTAGTCAAATCTCTTTCACTTGTGATTCATTTGATGCTGCTATTGCTTCCCTTATCGGCTGTCAGCAAATTAACAACCAGTCCACTCAAGTTTCAAATTCGTCCATTTTTAATTCTGAAGAAACTTGCCATGCATTTCAGTTTCAAAACATTACTCATTCGACCGAAGCTGGTCCATCTTCATCCAAAGATGTAGCTGCTGCTTCATGTACTGAGAATGTGAGTCTGGACTCATTTAGGCTCAATCATAAGATAATATTTTTCTTCTTTTCTCATTTCACATGGTCTCTGTTTACCCTTTAATTTGCTTTTCTAAATTAAGGAGACATTATAACTTGTTTGTTGATTAATATTTGCAGCAAAGCCCAGACGTGCTTTGTGCACCTACAGAGAGTGATGGCAAAGATAATATGCACCCGACTGATGAATCAAATAGAGACCTGAAAGGGAATTTAAAGCCTCATGATGGGAGTAACCCTTTTGGGAGAGCGGATATAAATTGGGTACTTGCCATTTAATTAGATTAATAAATCTAAAGCTCATTTGGTTACACTTTTGGTTTTTTTTTCTTTTTCAACTCTTTTTTTTTCCTCTTTGGTTTATAAACTCAAATTCTATGCATTGGAGTGTGCCGGTGAATCTGTTTTTACTATTGTTAGTTAGCTTGTGAACTCATCTTCTTTATAAATAGCAGAAAAGAGTAAAGAAGTCTTCTTTTTTGTGCTGCCAATCTAGCCTTATAATTGTATAGGTTGCCAACAATATGTTACCAGCTAGCGCACTCCATCCAATAAAATTTGAGTTGAAAAAATTGAAAGTGTGACCAACTAAAGCATTTTTTTTATGTCTGGTTTATATTGCGATATCAATGTTGTTGATATTCCATTTACTTATGGTTCACAGCCTGATTCAGTTGGTCCCTCCGAGCACGTGGCTCCTTGCTCTAGGCAGATGAGCGGTGGAGACAGTATTGGTCTTGGTGGATTGGTCGCGAGCAGTTTAGACGCATTCCAGAACTTCTCGATTTTCTGAGAGAGGACGATTAATCCTCACCTAAACTTTAGTTTATGAACTTTGTACAGGAAGGCGGAATCGTTCACTAGTTTGGATTTACTTTCCTCACATTTCAGAATTTATAGGCAGTTGTAATCAGCATCATTCTGTAACTATCATTTGTAGAAGATAATTTCTCAAACTTCTTCTTGACATTATTGTGCACCCCTGTATTAGATATTGCCATTTTGACCAAAGCCCATTGAAAAATATTGTCATTCTGAGCTTATGTAAATGTGTTTCAAATTTCTGATTAGCTTCTGGGAAATGCTATAAATATTGGCTGCAATGACGTCAAGAATAACTTCTCGTCTTTGTAGGTAGGATATTATTATTACTACATGCAATACGTGTTATGTAGAAATCTTCTCCCAAGTAATACGTTGCTTTAGGGGCAATTTTAATCCATGGAATTTGTATTTTTCTTCTTTCCCCCCGTCCCATTTAAACGCCCCTAGTTGCTTGTAGGACGGGTGTGTAGTGCAATCAAATTTTCATTACCACATTCGAGCCAACCTGCACGTTCGCACGTCTATCATTGTGAGCTAAGAATGACGTGCTTAAAGATCTGATCTAAAACTGTCTCTAAATTTTAGTTCATTTATTCTCAAATTTATTTTGTTACTGCACAGTTTATGTCAGCTAGGCGGCTTTACATCTTCATATCTGACAATTTAGATTCGAGCCTAAAGCTCTAAACTTTATCAACCTTTTTAGGATGGATTGGCCACATTAGATGTAGATGATTGTACACATAGCGTTGCTCTAAAGGAAAATCTGATCTCCTCCATCTCTACCATCAAACCAACAAGTTTAAATGTTTGAATTCAAGGGGACATTTTGTGTTTAGGTGAAAAAGGTTGAGTCCGAATCAGTTGGACTTTGTTTCGGCTCCTGTACTCTCTGTTTGTCCGGATCATACAGCTTTTGGTTCGTGAAAGATTTGAAATCTAGCTGCTCATCTTTGTCACAACACTGTTATGTTCCCTTCCATTCATTCTATGCTTATAATTGTTTACACATTTGTAAATTATGTGATGTTGTTTTGTCGTACTGGGCTCTAAAACTCAAAAAAGTCAATCAAGAGCCGTACGCTATTTGAATGCATAAAAACAATTGTTGAATATAGCAAATTTTAATTTTACGTAACACCCCTGTTATTATTTATTAGTCATTAAGAACGATATATTCCAAACCGCAGGCCTATAAAATAATGCAATTTTCCCTTACCACCATCAACTTGTCAAATGCTCTCCCTGTCTCACCAAAACTCTCCAAAACAATAACTCATCTTTACACACTAGTTTGAAAATATGTTGCCCAAACACATCCTCTAATATTTTTAGGTTTGAGGAAAAAAAAAAATGAAAAGTATTTTAGAGCTTTTCAACAAGGCTTCGCTGTTCTATTTCAAGGTATTGAAAACTTTAAAGCACCTCTAAATTTTTTTAAAAAGTTTAATACATGCATTTCAATGCATTGAAAACCATGTATTTTCAATTAAGTCTGAGCCAAATAATGACATATCAATGGGCTAATTTTAACCGGGCTGCCAACAACCAACGGCACCAACTAAGTCGACGATAAATACCAACCGTCTGATACCGCCGTTCTATTAGCCCCCAATTGTTGACCATCCAATCAAAAACAACCAATTTTCTTAATAAAAATCCAATTCCCACATCTCCTTATAAATATGCACCACCTCCTTCAACCACTTCTTTTTCTAAATGCTGTGAGGAGAAACAAAGAAGAGTTTATTTTCATCTACATGGATTACATCCCCAAGCTACAAAGGCAGATATCTTGTCCTTCTTATTATCATTGTAGCAACTATGGCATGATCGGACGGCTGAGTAGGAATGGCGAGTATGAGGATGAATACGATCCGTCAGATCGCGGTCCGACCCGATCTGTTACCGCGAGGTTGCGGGAGCTGTGGAGGAAGATTGTGAAGGAAAAGAGGAAGATATTGAAGTCGGCGAGCGGTTCAGCATGTGAAGCATATGATCCTGACTCGTATGCGCAGAATTTTGATGAAGGGTCAGCTTCAGCCGAACCAGAGAACTTGTCACGATCCTTCTCAGCAAGATTCGCTGTCACGTCAACGGTATTGCTCAGATTAACTTGATCTTGGTTTTAAGAGTTTTCATTCTCTACATTAGCTTATATGTATCTCTCATTGTGGGAGTTTTAGTCCGCTTTATCATTATGATCTGCTAAAAGAAAAAAGAGGAGTCAATAGCTAATTCATCTCTACCAATTTTAATTATGTCATTATAACTCCATTTTTATTATTTTATTCCCTAAATTTCACTCGTCATAAATAAAAATCGGAACCTACTAGCAGTCTAAGATATGAAAAATGATGTTACATCAATATTATCAAAACTGAGTGCCGTTTGTTTGACCGATCTTTTGTTTGACCCACGTTTTATTTCATCTTTAACGACAAGATAATAACGTATTTGACAAACAAAAAAGTTGAGAGACTTTATAGCCGCGAGAAGAAAAAAAAAAGATCTGGGACAAAAAAGAAAGTTTCCAATTGAAGATTTTGCACCTAAAATGAGATAGAATTGTGGAGCAACTAGACTTCAAACTTGAGTTCTCAAGTATAAATCATCAAACTCTCAGCTGACTGGAATTGATACAGTTGATGCTATTAAGCACTTCAATGGAAAACTATTAATGCTTTTCTAATAAAATATGATCCTACTGTATTACAGCCTACGATCCGGTCAAACAGGAATTGTAAGGTTACAATTGAAATCAAGATGAAACTTGACCACCAAATTTGCAATTTACACAAGAAAAATCATGCCTTCTTTTAAATTAAATAAGCATCAAGTAGTCGTAGATTTAAATGTTGGCCGAAGTGATAAATGCAAATGTCCGAATGTACAAGTAACAGGTAGTAGAAAACAGGTTATCCAAAACTTACCCTGGCCTAATAATAATGGGGATATATAAGCCTATCTGCATCTACCAAATTCATTAAATTTCCACATATCTCATTTACTCTGTCGAAATTGCCCCGTACAAAATCTAATCACGTGCTCCTCTTACTTACAAATTTGACCAGACTCGGGATCTTTCGCGAAATTGTAGAGAGACCGGAAGAAGAAGCCACGCACAAAGGGAGAGGTTTTGAAGCCTTTCAGATCCTGTACTTCTCCTCCACTTTCAATACTTGTTGAGTGAGTATCTGTTACTGTTAGAGCGCGATGGTGCATTAGCAATGGCGGTGGCTCAGAACATACACACGTCAGCCGCTCAATGTGTACCGCGTATAATTATGGCTACATTGGCAGCATTGGAGGGAACCTTCTGAGGGCTCCCATTGTAAGATTCTCACGAGCTTATCAAGTTACATAGCATTGTTCAAATTTTTTATTTATTTACACATTAAAGGCAAACTGACAAAAATATGCAAAAATGAGTCTTCTCGCCTGAATTTGATAAAACTTTCTAATCGTTTATTCTTAGGTAATGCAGCTTTAGTTTGCCAGTGTAATTGGGAAAAAAAACTCTTATAAATTTGATGGATGAAGTGAGAGCTTTTTTTTATTTTATTTTTTTCCTTTCTTTTCGTCATTTTTTTAATCTTTTATCTAGGGGAAAGGACACAGGCAGATCATTCCGGTAGTTATGGCATAAAATATCGAGCCTTATAAATCCTGCGACACCATGCGCATTCAAAGAGTTAAATTCCCCACTTGCAGTTAAAAAGAAAAAGGAGATAATATAAAGTAAGGAACAAATCTTACACGAAGGAAAATTCCTTCTGACCATGCTTATCTTTTTTTATTGTCAATTTGCAAATTGTTCCTAACAAGAAGATGAGGGTCATTCCTTTATACCTTCTATTCCATATATCTCAGACAAGATTGGCAGGGCATCTTAACACATTCTTCATGCTTGTATATATCAAGCTACATTAAAAAGGTATCCCGGACCACCAAGCTCATGTGCGAAGTTCCCACTAAAGGCCACGTCACAAACTGAATGCTTAAGCAACAAGCCGTATATGATAATAGCATGAAGATTAATAGAGAAGGATGGATAATGGATAACTGGAGTATTAGAGACACAAAATGATCGTACCTATGAGTAACAAGCAGTTTTAAGTTGGCAATGATCACACTTGATGTGCCTTACCAACTCACTTAAAGAACAGTTACAGTTCAATCATTGCCTTTATCGAGATTATGTTAAAAATTCTAATCAGCGAGAGCAACAACAGATGGAAGCGCATGCAACACTGAAATATATTCAGATGTCTTGAAGTTTCTTTTATCAAATGATTGCATACAATAAATTAAGTAGGATAAATATTTGATGTGAGAGTTTTTACATATGATACTATAATCTGGATAAATGAAGAATTGCTCTTCTTTTATGCTGCTGGATTGCTAGTAGCATGTTTGCAAGGGACTCCTTGCCCTTGCTTTGTCATCTCATTGCCGGCAACAAGAAAGTATGCAGTGTGCCTGACAAGGTTTAGTAAAAATGTTAAGTGAAACGAAAATCGGTATATATGGAAATATGTAAAAGCACAAAATGCAATTTCAACAAAAAAAACATGTCGGGTGCTGAGAGGTACCTGAAGAAATTCATCATTTTGACTCTTGAATCTGGGTCGATGCTTCCAGTGTTGTCCAATGCTTGTTGCATGTGGTGTAGCCACCTCTCTGCTGCTTGGTGAGTAACTGGAAATGGCCGATGCCGCGCAATCAGCGCAGGATGGCCTTTGGAAAGAGAAGCAGTGAGGTAAGATTCCAAGTCATATACTTCTATTAGATCGAAATTAGGTAGCATGTTGATCCAACTGTCTCCAGCAGGATTAATGAGATATATTTCTTTGATGCACTAATAGGCAACAAGTGCAGTTACAAGTCAGATATAGAGATGAGAAGTCTCAACACTAGAGAGAGCGAAACAACAGAAAGAAATTGAAAAGGAGAAGTCTCAGATATGTTCCATCTGAAAATTTGGAAGATCGTATTCACTTCCAAAAAGAGCTGACGTCAAAACTCTCAGCTGAAATAATAAATTTGCAGATGAATATATGCAACTGGCTGGATATGCAAATACAAGTTTTTTTTAACACCTATTCCTACAAAACTCTCTCTAAAGTAGAAAAGACAAAATGATATATTATTACACTCAGAAAGAGGGGAACAAGAGGTGATAGAGCAAAGATTTTAGTAAGATAAAGTGCTTTCGTTCTGATAATTATTACATGCTAATGAACATGTCCAAGGTGCAAGGAGGAAGTAACAACTAGTTTCTAGCAATAAAACATTTCAAAAGGCTTCTTATACAAACATTCTATCAGAACTGTGCACTTATGTCAAAACTGAACATTGTTCCTTATCCTTTGAAAAAGCTAACTGACATCGCTTGCATTGATATGGTAAAAGTTCAGAAAGATCCCCTTCATAAATATCATACCGGAGCCCGGTAGAATGCTCAATAACATCCACATGACAATAACTGACGATCCATCGAAAAAGTTAATTGTATAGGTACATGTGAATTGGAAAGACGAGAAGGAAACTAATAGCAACAAAGATATAGTATAAATGCAGCAAAATCAGGGAGCACAAATTGCACCAAAACAAAGAAGCGGGGGAAAAAAGATGTAGCAACTAGATTGAATAGTAAAATATAGAGATTTTTATGTTGTATCACCATGTTAAAATGTTGTTAGATATTACTCAAGCAACTGCGACTTGATAGGTGAAGTAATCCATCTTCAACCAGACAGTTTTTCCTCCTTTTTTCTTTTCTGTTAGTTCCAAGGGCTTACTTTGTAGTCAAAAGTTGGCAAGAGTGACTTTTTTATTTGTTTGGATGGGCAACTTCTCCTACTTGGCTACTTCCAAGCTCTTCAAACATTAATTCATATGTTTACATAACCTTTACTTTTAGGGAGTGATACCAGTGTTAACCACAAAAAACCAACAAAAATCGTCATCTGACTCTTTTAGGAAAAATAAAAAAGAATTACTCTTTATCATACAGTCCTTGTTTCATCTCTTTCGAAGCTTTTCTCAATTCTTGTTGGTTGACAATGTCAAAGATATTATTCAAGTTATCAAGCACTAATAACAGAGCAGCATAACAAGGGAAGTAGTTATTAAGGCAGAAAATCAAGTCAAAACATATGGAAACAGGTGAGTGGCTAGCGAACTAGTTATTACTAAAGGCTAATACAAAGTAAATAAACACATAAATAGCCACAAACCTGATTAATTCCCCTACCCTACAAATCAAAACTTAAAAGTAACACAACATAATCCTTCCATCAACCTAATTAATTCCACTACTGTATGAATCAGTGGCTCGTGTACTAGTTATTACTAAAGGTTAACGCAAAGTAAATAAACACATAAATAGCCACAAACCTAATTAATTCCGCTACCCTGCAACTCATAACTTAAAAGTAACACAACATAATCCTTCGATCAACCGCATCCAAACTCCAGATTTAACAAAGAAAAGAATTTTAAGAAAAACTAATTACCTCTCCGCTGTGAATACAATGGAGGCCCTCCCATCCTCTGAACGAAAAACTCATACTGGTTACGGATCGCGTCCTCCTTCCGCGAAGCAGCAAAGATCGAGCGAAACGACTCCTCCTCGTCCTCATAGATTCTACCGATCCAGCAACACAAAAGCCCTAATCACCACGACCACACCGCAAACCCTAGAACTACGAAAAGGCTACGGAATCGATCGATCGAAGAGTCACCTGGTGTAGAAATTGGTGGAGAGGTCGACGAAGGGTTGGAGACCACCGAGGGCTTCGAAGAGGTTGGTCTCGTCGATGGCGAAGGCGTCGCTCGGCGCCACGCCGCTCCACTCCGACGCCTTCTGCTGCAGCGATTGCATCGCTAGGGTTTCGTCTCCTCCTCCGCCGCCGCACGTGGTAGACGAAACGAGCGAGCGAGAAACAAGAGAGAAACGGGGCGGCGCGATGGATCGAAAATTTTGGGGCTGTTAAATGTTAATTGCGAAGAGCGCGAGGGGTATATTTATAGGACCATGCGTGCTTTGACAATCGGGACAAATCGTGGTGGGTTTTGCGCTTTACTGTGTGCTCTGCGCTTTCGGTCTCAGCAGTAAGGAATCTTTTTTAAAAAAATAAAAGGATCGCATGTCGACATTTTACTTCGATATGGCGCCATGGGCACAAGCGCTGACGTTTTCGCCCAATAGCAGAAGAGCCCCACAAGTCTAATTTTTTTTCCCGGCCCATCCTGGCCTAATACTATCCGGCCCATTAGGCTCCCAAAAAGGCCCAATAACAATCACAAAGTTTTGGTTGGCCTTTTATCAGTTTGGGAAATACTACCTGTGTAATTATATTAGGTGTAAATCTTACATCTTTTTAATCAGAGTTCACAAAAATTTTGGAGAAAATTTAGTTAAAAAAGAAAGTTGATAAGACTAGAAAAAGAAAAAGAAAATGAGCATTTGAATTAGTAGGGTATACATCTTACATCTAGTTTAGAAATATACCGATAGTACTACTATGTATATCAACCTTTATACTTGGTGTAATGGCGTGCTTTAAAATGTCTTTAGGATATACATCTTACATCTAGTTTAGAAATATAAGGATAGTATTACAATGTATATCAACCTTTATACTTGGTGTAATGGCAATATACCGATAGTTCTACTATGTATATCAACCTTTATTCTTGGTGTAATGGCGTGCTTTAAAATGTCTTTAGGATATACATCTTACATCTAGTTTAGAAATATAAGGATAGTATTACAATGTATATCAACCTTTATACTTGGTGTAATGGCGTGCTTTAAAATGTCTTTACGCTTATTTATTATAAATGGTTTTTTTTTTTAGAGAGAGATTAACACGCTATCCGCTTCGTTTATTTTATTTAGAAATAAACTTAGCTGAAAATGTGAATCAACTAAGATTCGAACTTGGAATCTCGGATACCAACCATCAAGCCATTTGTCACTTGCCAGCTCAAAAATAGTAAGAAGAATCAACCAAAAATTTACAAACAGAATACTAGAAAAGAGCTAAATAAAACTAAACAAAGCTAGATTGAAATATAATAAGATTAAAAAATTGAAACAGAAGAACATCAATAGAAATATTTCATATTGGCAAATGCGCGTGATAGGTTCAGCCTAAATTATATAATTCAATGCATAAATAACAGATTTTATGTGAACAAAATCGCAGAGAAATGAAGCATTAAACGGGTCAAACAAATCTCCCAACGTCGTGGGCCTCCGATCTTGTGCTAGAGATGGTGATACAACTGGGTAAGAGACATGACAAGACGGTGAAGTATATGACAAGACGGTGAAGAAATTTACTTGGTTCTCCCGAGCTGTGTTTAGTTTGGGAATAAATAAAAACGGCTTCTTTTAGAAATAGATATGTTCATATATAAATAACAATTAGATTAATTTTACATTTGGATGAAAATTAAGTTGTTTTTAGAAATAAGATAAACAGAGTGCCTGAATGGTTACATTCGAACAAGAAGAATAGAAGTTATAATTTTAAATTAAAATTATTTTATTTAATTAATTAATATCAAAATATTATTTTAAAATTTTAATTAGTTAGTAAATTATTTTAGCCAGATAACTAGTAAAAAAAATTAATTAGATTAATAAAAATATTAATGGTTGATCAATATAAATATTAGTTTATGGATACATACATTAAATTACTAATAATTAATTATAAATAATAAATTAATTATTGTATTATTTAAGTAATAAATAATTATTTAAATATATAAATTAGATTAATTAATAATTTAATATCATAATTAAAATTAATTTTAGACTTTAATTAATTTTGTTTTCACCTAGGAATAAACTTATTACAGAAAAAAAGATGAAACAACAGTTTCAGCCTCATACCACCTTATTTAATAAACCTGAAAATTATTATTTTTGAGTATCAAATACGACGTTTGAGAACAAAAAGAAAAATAAAAACTTATTCTCCCTTGTTCTAGAACCAAACACTGCTAGATCTGAGTTTGAAAGGGGGGATGTACTGGATTTTTTTTTTAACAAAAAATAGTTCCATGGACTTGGTCTATCATGGACCAATCGCACAAGCCTCCATCATCACTCATTAGAAGTGTTACTGGGAAATTCTAGCGCCTTTAAGCACGCTAAAAACACTATAGATTTTGAACTTAATTTTGTAATAAATACTAATTCTTTTACTATTGCTGATTTTAGGGCTATTTGAAGTTTGAGTGACAAATTTTTTAAAAAGTAATACTGGTGATACATCCAGATTAAAGTGTATTATTTACATTCTATCGATTTATAGATAAAAATATTTTTACGAGTCATATAATGTGACTGGTGGACAATTATATCCTATATCTAACATTTGCAATGTCCCATATTAAGGTTTTTGTTTTTCAAATCTTATATATAGGTTCCTATATCATGTAACATTTTGAAAAATCTAAATTATTGTATAATTTAGGAAAAACTTCAAAAAAAAAAAAACCGTGGTTTCATAGTTTCTTACTTTGCCCCCCTGTGATTTAAAATGTATCAATTTGTCCCTCTGTAGTTTCATTTTTCTCTTTTTCTTATCAATTTCATTATTTTTTTTCTTAAATCAGTGATAAAGGTAAAATTAAAGAGTACTAAAGTGAATATTTGATAAATCTAGATGGATATCTAAAGTTTTTTATATATAATTTAATAAAATATTAACGAAAAAGCTATCGAAAAGATAAAAACAAAACCACAGAAAGACAAATTGATACATTTTAAATCACAGGGGAGCAAAGTGAGAAACTACGAAACCACAGGGGGTTTTTGAAGTTTTCCCTATAATTTAAGAAGCTGAGGGTTCCGACTCCAAATTTTTTTTTAAAAAAAAATACACGCCTAGAAGATCATCAAACTCCCGACCTCTATGTATAGCTGCATAGGTAACGTACATCTATTAGGTTAACTAGCAGGTGTCCCTATTCTAATTTTTTTTAAAACATTGAAATTTATGGATTAATTTTTGACTGCCATGTGAGCCAGGTCCAGGCAATAAATTCAGTAGGGAAAATGCTCCCTCCGAAATTTGCTCTCACACAAGACAAGGAAGCATTTATATTTTTTATTAAAAAAAAAGGAAAAAGAAACAAAAAGAAGAGGAAGCTTTTAGACGCTGAGAAGCTTTTTATGGCTACGGCCATACGGGTGATAACCCCGTTTGGCACCAACTCGGTGCAAGGACAAATTTATTTACACCACAAAGCCCCGAACATCAAAATGGAAAGAGAGAGAATTTATTTAAACCACGAAACCCCAAACATCAATATATCTATATATATATATATATATATAGAGAGAGAGAGAGAGAGAGAGAGAGAGAGAGAGAGAGAGAGATTTGTTTCTTTCTTTTTGGCTAATTATTAGATCTCATGACGCTGGAGGTGAAGTTCACCAAGCTCTTCATCAATGGCGACTTCGTTGATGCAATCTCTGGTACTAATCGTTTCTCTTCTTCTCTTCTTTTTTTGTGACCAACTACGGTTACATTATACCTAACGTTACTTGTGTCCTTTTAACTGTTTAATTATGTAGTTGAAACGATTATTTGGATTTTCGATTTACATATAGACTACTTTTGTTACGACTTTTTCGTAGTTTTATTATTCTTCTGGGGAGCTTGGGAACAGAGAAATTAAGATCCCATTTTGCCATTAAGCGGAGGCAGTAGCTGTGGATATCAATTTTGCGAATAACTCTCGCGAAAAGTTTGAACTTGTGATCTAAAACCTCACTTCCCTCAGAGCGTGCTCAGCTCAGTATCGCCACAGTTTTTTTTTTTTTTTTTGCTTCTATTTCCCGTTTCTTTCCTTTCTCATCCCAGAATAACAGGGTTGTGGATTCTTTTTTTTATTTTTTATTTTTTATTTTTTTGAGAGATAGATAGCACGCTATTCGATTCGTTTATTTTATTTAAAAATAAATTTAGCTGAAAATGTGAAGATTCGAATTTGATCTCGGATACCAACCACGCTTTGCCACTTGCTCGCTCTAGGACAGTCCGTAGGGTTATGGAAAATTTATATTTGTTTGACACGTCACAACGCTATGTAACGATATCCTCGCACTGCAAACTGTGGACCCCGATCAAACGCATACGCCTATTCGGTGAGCCTATTAGGATCCGTGAATAAAAGTTTGTTTCGATAGTACAATAATTATATTTTGTAATTTAATTTAATGCAGTTTAATTGTTTAAATTAAAATTTTAATCAAAACATAAATTTAAATTCAGAAATTAATTTTTTCAATTTAAAATTTTGATTTGAACTTTAATTGAAATTTAAATTCAATCAAAGCCTTTTGAATTTGATATATGAATTTAAATCTAAATTCAAATTTTACGTGAAAATTTTTAATTTAAAATTTTATCTAAATTCTAAATTAAATTTATGGATTCAAGCTATAATTTAAATTGTATTGAGTTGATATTTGAACTCGATTTGTAAATTATTTTTATGTTTTGAATTGTCATCTCAATTTTAAATTCTAATTTATTTTTATTTTACATTTTAAATTTTGGCTAATCATTTTAAAATTTTGATGCTAATTTTTCATATTTAAGTTTTAATTGAAATTGTTTATTTTTTCTAACACAAGTGGTAAAAAACTTGATGGTCGATAATCAAGGTCGTAAGTTCCAAGCTTCGTTATCAACTATTTCGATTCGATTTCTGTTGTTATTATTCTAAATTAAACATGCAGGAAAAAATTTGCCATTTCCACATTGTAATTAAACTGATAGATACTAAAAGCTCAAATTAAGCTCCTATACTTTACCTTTGTAAATCTACATCTATATATTTTTATAGTGATTCTGTGAGGAGATATTCACTTGCCGTGCTCATACCGGATAACTAGAAGCTACTGAAATTTAGTTAAAAAAGTATTACTATTCATAAAGTAGTAAACACAATTTTGCTTCCATTGAGCTTCTAAAAGATCCAAAGAAAACTTATTACTTTTATGATCAGAAATAAATAATACTTTTGCAAAAGCGCGAGTTTCTTAGATCTTGTCAACTTGTGTTTGTACTTAGCAGCATCGTAGCAGGATCTTGTCCATGTATCTAAAAGATCAATATAATGCAAAGTAAATTAGCAAATAGTTTTAAGACCCCTTCAGCTGCATTACGGGTATTGGACGCATGTGATTGAGAAGTTAATTATGAGATGAACCCATAATTCCTAGAATAATAAAGAGCTTAAGGCCAAGTCTAAGACTAGTTTGAAGGGAAAAAAGAAAAAGAAAAAGAAAAAAAAAAAACCCTATGAAGGCCCAGGAACAACCTGAACTCATTGGTTTCCTTGTACGGAATGGAGGAATAATTTCTAAAGCAATTACATGATTCTATAAAGAGTTTGTCTCCTTTTATATTTTCTTTTAAGTTTGAGTGTATTTTTTTCCATCATTTTCAGATATATATATTTTTGAAAGAATCCTTTTCTTATATATATATACACACGCACACACGCATTACAGAAAAGACATTCGAGACAAGGGATCCGCGCACAGGAGACGTGATAGGGAGGGTGGCTGAAGGTGATAAAGAGGACGTGGATTTGGCCGTGAAGGCAGCTAGGAAAGCCTTTGACCATGGCAAGTGGCCTCGCATGTCCGGCTATGTAGGCTTCTCTCTGTCATCTATTCGATCATAATAAGAAATTATTAGCGTTAATGGACTGGGTTGTTACAATATACATGCAAATACTAATTTTTAAGAATGTTTGCGAAATTTTGTATAACTTTTTATAGACGTAAGCAAAAAATTAGCCTTTTACTACAATTTTACATGGAATACAATATGAACTATTCATACTTGCTCATATTTCTCCCCTCCTATATTAATATCACCTGTAGGAAAGAGGGAGGATCATGATGAAGTACGCGGACTTGATTGATCAACAGAAAGAAGAACTGGCCAAACTCGAGTGCTTAGATGCAGGGAAGTTGTTGGCTCTAACCAAAGTTGTCGACATTGAGGGATCAGCTGACATGCTGCGATATTACGCTGGAGCAGCTGATAAGATCCATGGTGAGACATTAAAGATGGCTGGAAATCTTCATGGGTACACATTGCGCGAGCCTATCGGAGTAGTCGGCCACATTATACCGTGGAACTTCCCCTCCCTTATGTTCTTTAGCAAGGTCTCACCTGCGTTGGCTGCCGGCTGTACTATGATCGTCAAGCCTGCGGAACAAACACCACTCACTGCTCTCTACCATGCCTTCTTAGCTAAGGAGGTGAACATCCCTGTATTTGTAGGCTGATTTTTTTTTTTTTGTTTTTACTGCAACTTTTAGGAACCAATTTATAATCTTAGCGAATCTATGTAGTGAAAATTACATAGAATATTCCTGGGTCGTTGCCTACTAAATCCCTCATGCATGTGAAGGTTGGTTTTCAAACTATTTCTGCACTGTTTCCTATGAGATTGATGTTTGAATTAGCAAAAAGTACAAGGGGAACTGTGCCAGCAGTCCATGAACTTCTTCTTTATGTATGTTTCACTTTTAGTCATCAACCTGTAATTTTAAGTATTCAAAATCCTAAACATATGAATGTTTCTTTCCAGACATTATCGATCGATTTGATTTTGCGACATAATGTAATCGCAGATGATGAACGTTTACAATTACATTCTTATGATAGCACTCGTTATTTTTTTGCTGTTTTAAATTTACGACTTCCTCTGGGCGCCTTCATTGTAACTTCATGATTTGCAGGCAGGTATTCCTGATGGGGTAATCAATGTTGTCACTGGTTTTGGCTCCACAGCAGGAGCTTCCATTGCTTCTCATATGGATATTGACATGGTAATAAAGTTTTCTCAACATACGCAGCAATAAATTCTCTATTAAAATCACCTCAATAGATGAGAAGCACCAGTTTTCCGAATTCTCAAGTCAGAAGTATTTCAGGTTAGCTTTACAGGATCTACCGCAGTGGGGCGTAAAATAATGGAGACAGCAGCAAAAAGCAACTTGAAGCCTGTCTCGCTTGAATTGGGCGGCAAGTCGCCTATCATTATCTTCGATGACGCTGATATAGACATGGCTGTTGATCTTGCACGCACCGCAACATTCTACAATAAGGCATGCAGATCTATTGCATCATAGATTACTTCTGAAGTACAGTAGTAAAGTTGTCAGAACTTCTCATTTTTGTATCTGTTAGGCCAAAACTATGGAGTTCGAGTTAAATGGGTGAAGGCTTTAATTTCTTATTTCCCCCTTTTAAGTAAGGGTTGGATGAATCTAGTAAACTTCGAAGTCAAGACCGCCATCTATACTGTGTCAAATAGCCAACTTCTCTAATTTTGTTTTTCTGAAACAGTAGAGAAAAACTCCCTAATGAATGGCATAGAAGCGGACTTTTCTAAATTTCAAGGCAAAATTGTTTAACATTTAAGATTGAACAAGTTATTCGATGAATTTTCAGGGAGAAGCTTGTATAGCCGGTTCTCGTGTCTATGTTCAAGAGGGTATCTATGATAAATTCGTTACGAAGGTGACAGAGAGCATGAAGAGTTGGGTAGTCGGAGACCCCTTTGATCCCCATGTTCATCAAGGCCCTCAGGTTGTCGAACCTTCTCAATGTTGAGAATTTTAATTCTAATACTAAAATGTAACACTTAAAGTGACGATAGTGTATATATGCCCTGGTTTAGGTTGATAAAGCTCAATTCGAGAAAGTCCTTAGCTACATTGAGCATGGTAAAAGAGAAGGGGCAACATTGGTAACAGGAGGAAAGCCTTGTGGGGAGAAGGGCTACTACATTGAGCCAGCAATATTTACTGATGTGGAGGTAAAAAACTTACCATTACTTTGCATATTCTTTACATATGATGTGAGCAATTGTAACACGAGGAGATATAATACTTTCACAGGAGGATATGCTGATAGCCAAGGATGAAATATTTGGACCTGTAATGTCCCTCATGAAGTTCAAGTAAGTCTACATAATACATGCAAATTGATTTAAGTAGCACGAACAATGACTAAAATTAGTAGATTTGGAAGCAAGCAATAAGAAGCATCACAGAGATGCAGTAAATGTTCTCTTTAGATTATTACCACTGCAGTAGCTTAAACGATGATGAATATTTTTAAACACACATCAAAGATTGCATAGCTACAATTAAGCGGTCACAGTTTGATTCTCTAGCTCAAAATCTTTAGGCACAGCAAAAAAAAAAGAAGAGGAGGGATACTTTTGCTGTATCTTCTCTTCTCTAAGATGCTCACAATTACTGAGAGTTCAATGATTCTTCACTGCACCTACGCTTTTCTCATCAAATCATGTTTATGGAAAACCTAAATACACTGACTGACCAGATTATATATATATATATATAAACTGTTGAACACCGAAATGTTTGCAGTCACCCTAATCAAAACCATTGTTAGTGCCAATTTACATGAAAAATTTACAAAAGTACCGTAAAAAAAAGCTCTTATTGTGCTTAGAGCTTCACTTATGTATATTGGCTGAAACAGTACTTATGCTTCATCCTTTACTGTTCTTATTTTTGGTGTTAGGACAATCGAGGAGGCAATAGAGAAAGCGAACAATACGAAGTACGGATTAGCTGCAGGGGTAGTGACAAAGGACTTAAACATAGCGAACAGAATGTCGAGATCGATTCGAGCTGGAATCATCTGGATCAACTGCTACCTAATTATCGATCGCGGCTGTCCTTTTGGCGGCTTTAAGATGAGTGGGTTCGGAAAGGATTCAGGCATGCATGCACTGGAGAAGTACCTCCAAGTGAAATCTGTTATCACTCCTATCTTTGATTCCCCTTGGTTGTAAAAGAAAGGAAAAAGAATGAGAACAGAAAACAATAAATAAAGGGAGGAAACTTATCTGTTAATACTTAATAATCTCAATGTTACTGTTACATTTCTTCTCATCTTGACCAATACTATGGTTAACAATACATTATCAATTTATCATGCTTCATGAGACCGCAGTAAAATAATGAAGTTACAAGAGGGACATTGGCCTCAGCAGATTCTGAAAGTAGATCTTGCAAGTAATAATAGTGCGTTACTATTTTGAAGTGAAAAAGTTGCAAAGAGACTACTGCAAATCAATAATTGCAACTTTTTTACTTCCTCCGCGCGCTAGATAATTTCTATTGTGCGTGGTTGAAAAATTGAAACTATTTGCTTTTTTCTTTTCTCCCTTTTTTATCTGGAGAAAAACGCCTGTATAATTCTATATTTTTCTTCCAAGGAAGAATTAGAACAACTAGCCCACGTGAAAAAGTTATCCACGTAAAGCCCACAGAGTGAAATAGTGGGTTGGTTTTGCTGGCTTCAACTGGTCCATGCACTAGTGGAGAGTGTAAAGACTAAAGAAGCACCTAGTCCAACAGGAGAACCCAAAATTATCTTAATAAGTAATTTTAGGATAAGCTTCAACTTGCATTTTCTCATTTTAGAATCCCGTGGTTTAAATATGTTATTACTTTAGTATTTCGTGATTTTATTTTTTCCTTTCTGTCAGCACTTCCGTTAACTCTACATTAAATCATATACAAAAAATTTAAAGTACCTAGCTGTGGTTTATTGAATATTAACTTTAATACTCTATGGTTTACCGAATTTTTACTTTAGTACCTGTAATTTTAATTTTGTCACTGATTTAACGAAAAAATTGACGGAGGGAATAACGGAAAGAAAAAAAAATGAAACCTTATAATACTAAAGTGATATATTTTAAATTATATGGTGAGAAAACGCAAATTTACAGAGATGTTATTTGAAATTTTTCCATAATTTTATAAATTGTTCATTATTATTATTATTATTATTATTATCCTCCTGAATTCTCTCTCGGAAATCCTCACTGAAGATGTGCAATTTAGAATTTTTTTTGAACTGGAACTCCATGATGTACCGATTCGCTCCTTTCAAATGCAAGCGACCGCTTCCGATCGGTCCATCTCAACCGTCCATTGGATCCACTGCTCTCCTGAAACTCCTCCCTTTGCAATCTAGTCGACGGCTCCGATCCTCGTTACACAGCTTAGATTAAGTGTATCTCACTCGATCGGACGGTCGTGGAGGCACGGGCGACATCCTCCGCGGGTGATTATAGAGGGTTCTAGAAAATCTACTCCTCCAATAATCTTCCCCCTCCACTCGATCGATCATACGATGCGAAAGGAAACCTAAAAAAAATTATTATAGAGACTGTTCGATCCAAAGAGGTCTCAAAGAGGAGTCGCGAGAGGAGTTCCGCGGCCCCCGCATAAAGGTTCGTTCCCAAACCCCCTATCCTTCTCAATAAAACCCTAATCCCTGAGATCTCTCGATCGATCTACGGCTCCCTTTTCCGCTATAGGATCTATCAAAAGATGGTTCCCCCCCCTCCCCACCTTCCCGCCTCTTTGACTGTTTGGTAGTGGATCTAGATGCTAAAGAACTAATTTTTGCTTGTTTTGATCTGTTTACTCTTCGTTTTGAAGTGGAAAAATGTGTATTTCTGCTTGTTTTGATTAAGATCTTCACCATTTCTGTGTATTTTTGTGTAGATCTCCTATTTTTCTTATTGGAAGTAGCGATTTCTAGATCAGAAGATGAGCGTCGTGGGTTTCGATGTCGGCAACGAGAGCTGCATTGTTGCAGTGGCGCGGCAACGCGGCATTGACGTAGTGCTCAATGACGAGTCCAAGCGCGAGACCCCGGCGATCGTGTGCTTTGGCGAGAAGCAGCGGTTCATCGGCACGGCAGGCGCCGCCTCCTACACGATGAACCCGAAGAACTCCATCTCGCAGATCAAACGCTTGGTCGGCCGCAAGTTCTCTGATCCCGAGCTCCAGCGCGATCTCCAATCCCTACCTTTTGTGGTGACCGAAGGTCCCGAGGGGTTTCCATTGATCCATGCCCATTATCTCGGCGAGCAGAGGGCCTTCACCCCGACGCAAGTCCTTGCGATGGTCCTCTCCAACCTGAAAAGTATTGCCGAGAAGAATCTTAATGCGGCAGTTGTTGATTGCTGCATTGGAATTCCTATTTACTTCACCGACCTCCAAAGAAGGGCAGTGATGGATGCTGCGACTATTGCTGGATTGCATCCTCTCCGTCTGTTCCACGAGACTACTGCTACCGCTCTGGCTTATGGTATCTATAAGACCGATTTGCAGGAGAATGATCAGATGAATGTGGCCTTTGTCGATGTGGGCCACGCCAGTATGCAGGTTTGCATTGCTGGACTCAAGAAGGGGCAACTGAAGATTCTCTCTCATGCATATGATCGATCGCTCGGTGGACGGGACTTTGATGAGGTGCTTTTTAAGCATTTCGCAGCTAAGTTCAAGGAGGAATATAAGATTGACGTGTATCAAAATAAGCGTGCGTGCATTAGGCTCCGGGCAGCATGCGAGAAGCTGAAGAAAATGCTTAGCGCGAACCCAGAGGCGCCGTTGAATATTGAGTGTTTGATGGATGAGAAGGATGTGAGAGGGTTTATTAAGAGGGAGGAATTTGAGCAGATTAGCTTACCTATACTGGAGAGGGTGAAGGGGCCGCTGGACAAAGCACTTGCTGAAGCTGGGTTGAGCCCGGAGAATGTTCACTCAGTTGAAGTGGTTGGATCGGGGTCTCGTGTTCCGGCGATTCTTAAGATACTGACTGAGTTTTTTGGTAAGGAGCCAAGGCGGACAATGAATGCGAGTGAGTGTGTTGCTAGGGGTTGTGCCCTTCAGTGTGCCATTCTGAGCCCCACATTCAAAGTGCGCGAGTTTCAGGTATTACTTCCTGCATTTCTCTGATTCCTCTGGCTCTTTTATATCTTTCCTGCTGGTTTAGTACTTCATCTAGATTGATATATTGGAGATCCACTTTTGGCATTTTAGTGTGTTTTTGTTAACTACCAATTATGTATAGTTTCGTACTCAATGTCTTTATAATTACTCTTGTCAGAGCACTAACATTACTAGAGTAAAAGGGTTTTGCAGTTATATGCTATTTTCTTGTCCAAAGCCCTGCGTGTTATTTCAGCATCTTACATGGAAGGTTTAAGATCTTTGTTTCTTGTCCTTTAGTGCTCCTGAATATGATGCCTCACATTAGTGATATGCTTCTTATGTTTTAGTCAATTTTTCAGACATAGATCCATTTGACCATATGATAATAATTTCGTTTGTTTATCCATCTTGAATAAAATATAGTTGCATAATCTTCTTGTTCTTTTTTATTTACATGTGTATAGAGAGTCATGTGATTATCATATGCTTACTTTTAATGGCAATATAGTGGATAGTTTGAATGGGATGCTAGAACAACAATATTTGGGTGGTCCTATGTACTAACCAGCAAGTGTCAAAAATGGAACACTTAGGGGATACCTAAAGTTTTTTGTCTTTCAATTTTGGGATATTATACTTTTCTGTATCAATTTTATTACATAAATAAGTATACAACTATGTAGCTCGCTAATAAATTAGGCTTCTTATGTCAACTTTGATGGAGCACCAGCTAGCAGCTTTCGGATTGCACCATGGTTCTGCATCTGTTGATTGTTGCAAACATATACTATCCTACATTTTGTTATTTCGGACTAAATTTTGCTCCTGGATTAGTTTCCATGGTTTTGAGAATAATGAAGCTAGTTAAGTTGATACTACATATGTTAAGAGATAATTTGTATTTCCTGTTTTTGTAGTCCTGCAATGATGCTAACTTTTGATTTTTTTTTTTTTTTTTTGAACCCTGCTCTTCTAGTGCTCTCTCTTTGGCGGTTCCTCCATTAAAGTTCTGCCTTCTACATTATAGATGATGAACCTTATTATTACGTTACTGTTCTTAACCCTACTCATCTTGTTCAGGTTCATGAAAGCTTCCCCTTTCCAATTGCCTTGTCATGGAATGGATCGGGCCCCCAGAATGAAGCGCAAGAAAGCCAGCAGAATAAAGTTGTGTTTCCTAAAGGAAACCCGATTCCCAGTGTGAAAGCTCTCACATTCTTTAGGTCAAGTACTTTTCCAGTTGATGTTACATATGTTGATGTGGATGACTTACAAATTTCGACAAAGATTAGCACATATACGGTGAGTGGCATATAAAACTAGTAATGGGATATGATCGCTGTGGAATGTGGATGTTGCCTTACTGTTTATGACCATTATGCTTTTACATTTCTGTTAGATTGGTCCATTTCAAACCAGCAAAGGTGAAAAGGCTCAACTGAAAGTCAAAGTTCGCTTGAATCTCCATGGGATTGTCTCTGTGGAATCCGCAACTGTAAGTGTTGAGAATGATAGGCATATGATTATGTCCTTTCATAAGCATTATCTTTGCTTAAAGTATGTCTGGTTTTCCGTAGATGTTGGAGGAAGAGGAAGTTGAAGTTCCTGTATCAGCTGCTGACGAAGTGCCTAAGGAAGCTTCAAAGATGGATACTGATGAAACATCAAAGGACACAAATGCCTCTGGAACTGATGTGAATATGCAGGATGCTAAAAATGCTGCAGATAATTCTGGCACTGGGGCTGAAAATGGTGAACCAGCATCCGAAGAGAAGCCTGTGCAGACAGAAACTGAGGCGAAGGTTAAGATGTTTTCCTCTCTGTTATGCTGTCATGTCTCTTTTTTTTTTGTTCAAACTCTTGTTCTGAAGAATTCCTCATGTTTCTTTCACTTGCAAATCCTAAATTTGTTTTTCCCGTACAAGTTGGTGTGATATTTAAGACAGTACCATAAATGTGAGCATCAACTTTTGTGCCCATGAATGATGCAAGCCTTCTGTTATAAATATGTAGACATACATAGATCCCATGCTGTTTTCATGCAGATTTCACTTGATGAGAGTTATATTGTTTGTTTCTGATTAAATCGCAGTCTCTATATATTTCTGTTTTATTTTGCATGTGAATTTCTATAATTGATGACAGAAATTAAGATTTAAGATGCATTTGTTTTTCTCATTTTATGCCATTTTCATGTGTTAAGGACAGCATAACAACATGAAAATATGATTAAGATGCTTTTCCAATGTAATTATCGTCGCTTATCTTTACAGTTATTTGCATGCAGGTTGAGACTTCAAAGAAGAAAATCAAGAAAACAAACGTCCCTGTGGCTGAATTGGTCTATGGAGCAATTGCAGCTGAGGATCTGCAGAAAGCTGTTGAGAAGGAATTCGAGATGGCTCTTCAAGATAGAGTGATGGAAGAAACCAAGGACAAGAAGAATGCTGTGGAGGCATATGTCTATGACATGCGAAACAAGGTGTTTAAAATTTTTTTATGTTGTTGCTTTCTGGTCAATGCATATGGGTTGTCCCTGTGGTCCCTGAACTTTTGACTTAAAGCATTTTGATGCGAACTTCTCCGAATATTGCATTCACATCTCAGGCCCTCAAAAATTATGGACATCCGTGAGTCATCTGCTAGCGCGTTGTTGCCTGTAAAAATGACCCTTTTCACCCCCGTTTCATGTTGACCTGAAATGGGAAGCTCTACCTACAAGAGAGGGAAAATTATGGCGATGGGTATGAGCATCAGGTATCTTGGATGGCTAGGGATGCGGTTATCATATATGGGAAAGTTCATGGAAAAATGTCTAAGTGAAGTTCATGGAAAAATGTCTTAAGTGAAATTTTCATGGACGGAGTTCGAACATTGTGAAAGTACAGGGACTCTTTGTTAAATTTCTTTAATGTTTTCTACCTTTTTATATTGTATGAAATCTATTCTAATTTGGTGTTCTGTTTCTTTCATGTAGCTTAACGACAAGTATCATGATTTTGTAACTCCGACGGAGAAGGAAGAGCTTATGGCAAAGCTTCAAGAAGTTGAGGATTGGCTGTATGAAGATGGCGAAGACGAAACCAAAGGTGTTTATGTTGCTAAACTTGAGGAACTAAAAAAGGTACAATGAAAATTTCGTTGTTATATTGTTTCATAGTGTTCCAGATAAAGGTCGCTTATTATGGTCATCTAAATGTAGCAAGGTGAACCCATCGAACAACGCTATAAAGAATGGATAGAGAGAGGTCCAGCAATTGATCAACTTGTTTACTGCATTAATAGCTTCAGGGATGCGGCCTTTTCTAAGGATCCCAAATTCGATCACATTGACATAGAAGAGAAGCAAAAGGTAACGTTGAGCAATTTTTCTGTCCCACCAAACTCATTTCTCTTTCATCCTGTGTTATTTATTATTATTCATATGCTTCTTTCTGGCCTTTTTTATCAACCTAACTAACGGTAATTTAGCAAATCTCAAACCCACCAAGGAAAATACATCAGTTAAAAAGAGGGTAATTTAGCAAATCTCAAACCCACCAAGGAAGATACGTCAGTTAAAAAGAGGGTTGATATTTGTATGCTTGCTATATTTCCATGTAATAGGTCATTAATGAGTGTGTGGAAGCTGAAGCATGGTTGAGGGAGAAAATGCAGCAGCAGGATTCATTGCCCAAGCATGCCACTCCTGTTCTCCTCTCTGCAGATGTGAAGAGGAAGGCTGAGATGCTTAACAGGTGATGTTTCGCTTTACTTTAAAAGGGGACTAATTTCTTGTGTAAAATATCCTGCCATTTGATAGAATCAGGTCAAGCAGTGAGGTGAATCTTATCTCCACTCATAAAGCACATAATATATTCCAACGAATGATAGCATCCATATTGCCGAAACCACCCAAATTTTCCTAGTGTTACTCCTCATCTTTAATATGGTATATACTTTGAAGGCAATATACTGGGAAATGTAATGGATGAGACGTGCAACGGAAAGGTTTCTATGAGTACTAAGATACAGGTTTCTATCAGTATTAAGATACTTGCTTCAACAGGTTTTGCAGGCCAATAATGACAAAGCCGATGCCGCCTCCTCCCAAGCCACAGGCCCCACCTCCATCCGACACATCGTCACCACAATCTCAAGCCACAGGGGATAATAGCACAGCTGGGGACTACAATGCTGAGGTAAGTACACAGGATCCAGCAGCTGAGCCTATGGAAACGGACAAACCAGATGCTGCTGCAGATCCTGCGGCTTAGTCAAGTATCCGAACTTCAAGATGATTTATAAATTTGTGCTTTCTTGCTGTTGCTTATACTCTACATTGGCGTGGAGTTGTGGAAGGGATTTTTCCATAGTTGATAGCATGTATTTCAGAATTTAAATTGCATTAGCGCCTCATTCGGACCCTAGTTTTCTCCGGACAGGATATTAGGGAAGAAGCTACATTATTTTGCTGCCCTACTTTTGCTTGTAGACGCCCGGTGAATCTTCATTGCTAAATTGTTTGCTGGTTTATAACTTGCCAACCATTGTGTGGTTAAACTTTTTAAATGAAGTTAAGAGGTTTTTTTGGCGAGTATTTGTGTGTGATTTCAATTGATGTATATATCACGACATAGTTTATTCCAAGTTGGTGTTTCGAAATTTTTAATCCTTGGATCAGTCCTTTTGATCATTTTTAATTTTTGATTTTTTTTTTTAGAGAGACCACTAATTTTGATTCAAGGGCTAAAAAGTCAGAAGCGCCGATTCTTTTATGCTTTTGAGAGGATAATAGTTTTATGCGTTCACTCATGTTTTGAGGTTTTCCTCTGTTTGTGTGCCCGTGATAATGTTGTTGATGTGATCATTTGACTTTGCATGATATTTCTTTCCGACTGTTAGAAGATTTGTAGGTGGACTTTATGATTGCCTTGGTGTGTTTAGTAGTGATTTCAGCTTATATTTGCGTTACGACGTACTAGCGCATGAGCTGATTTTATTTGCTTGATTGAAAACTTTCAGTTTTTATTTTTCAGTTCTCTAATCATGTTCTCAGCTTGAAATCTCTCTTCCTTGCTTTGGCAAAATTGCCGTGTGCGCCTTTTTTCTCACTAAGTGCTATTCGCAAGCAGTTCTTTCTTTGCCTAAAACTTTGGTCTGAGCTTGTGATATCCCAAGCTTTGTTCCAAACACTTTGTTTGATCCACAGAAGAAATGGATAAGTAGAACTGCAATTCAGAAACAACTTTTCTACAACCAAATTTTCTACAACTTGACAGGTCTACACTGTTCTATGCATTCTTTCCAGAAACCCTAACCAAAAACCCAAAGCAAATTCAAACTTTTGCTCACGTTCCTTTGTACTACTACCACCACCACCACTACTTGAACTTCCCCCTGAGCTTGACTTCGAGGACCTTCTCCATCTTGGCGAGCACGGCGTGGCTGGGCACGGCTTTCCCGCTCTCGTAGTCCTGCACCACCTGCGCGCGCTCGTTGATCCGCTTGGCCAGCTCCGCCTGGCTCATCCCCTTCGCCACCCGCGCCCTCTGGATCGCGCTCCGCACCTCCGCCCCGACCCGCTCCAACCCCACCGGCTCCGTCGCCTCATCCAGCTTCCGCGCCGAAGCCGGCGCCGACTTCTTGTTCGTCCCCGCGTCGTGCTTCTTCACCGTCTCCACCGCCGCCCCCGCGCGGATCGCCGCGTTCACCGCCTTCGCCGACTTCGTCTCCGCCGCCTTCGGCTTGGGCCGGTTCAGCACCACGGGCTCCCAGTCCTGCGTTAGCGCCCCTGGGTATGGGTATCGGCTCGGCATGCTTGCTGCTTCCTTTATTATTACTACTTGCTCTACGAGCCGAGCTTCTTGTGATGCGAGAGACGGACCGCAGCGGGAATTTCAGGGAGAGTGGGTATATATAGACGTCCAGACGCTGGAGGCAAGGGCAAGGGGAATCTGGAACGTTCCTGTGATTTCTTCGATCGTTTCGTTCGTTTACTACAGTTAGTTGGCCGGGGCCATTTTGCTATAGGTTCCGGAAGATTCTGAATATGCAAAAATGGGTCCAGGCCTGCGCGAGCCCGCAGGATATATTTATTATTTGTCCTTGTAGTGGCCGTTGGCTTGGAAATAAAAGGTAACTGGAAGGTGAATTCGTCGCAGCTATATATAGCCAGCCGTAGGTTTGAGGAGCATCTTATCCGACGGTTCAGGATAGCTCAATGGAGACGTGGGGAGAAAGGTCGCGACTCGTACGTAGTCTCTGTAGAAACTTGGGCGGCAAGGCTGTGGCGTTCGAGAACATTCTAGCCTTCTAGGGATGCAAACGATATAATCCGGCCCGCTACTTAGCAGGCCGGATCTCGAGTTGGGTTGGGCCAAAATTCAAAACCCGAAATACAAAAATCGAATAAACCTTTTGGCCCAGCAATTGGGTTCTGATTTATAATACGACTCTTTATTTAAAAAAGATTTGAAAATGAAACTATTCTACAGCGCACGTAGTAAATTATCGTGGCCGATCGTAGTGCGCGTAAGAAGCTATGCTAAGTAGGATCATGAAAAATACCGTCACTATATATTATTATTATTGAGCCCTACTTGTAGTCTAAAATGTCATATGTATTTCTAAGCATACTTTTAATGTGCCCAAATCATTTTCCTCTGAAGCTTTTATTTGACGTGTGCCTGTAACGGATTTTGAGCTATGGCTTGCAAGCAATTAATTAGCTTTGCGAGCTCCACTTCTGCACCTCCTGATCGCCCAAACGCCCAAGCAATCTTCACCTTTCCCTCTTGCTTCCAAGGATGTGATTCATAGATTGTACGGGTCCTGATGAAATCAAACGGCCCTCGTTAACTGTAACCCCGGGTCACCCCGCGATATACGGAAGAGTCGGGGAATATAGTGCCACCATGAGGTGATTAGGATCGCGGGGTCCACGAAATGGACGTCTCCGATTGGTCCAACAACGCTTCGTTGGTGTACACAGCACGCTGCGGCCTCCTATAAATAAGCAAAGCCCCAAATATTTTAACTCAAAAACGCGATGCGATTCCACCCGAGGCAGTAAAGCATGAGGCCGGAAAAAGCTGAGGACGACTCCTCCCTTCCCCTCCACCCCCACCGATCGCTTCTCGAAACCCTCGCGGTCTCTTCCTTTCTTTCGCCATTGGAGATCTGAGAGGAAGCTTTTCGAGTACGGCATTGCTCCATCTTAGGGTTTTGGTGAGTTCTCAACTCTACTTCGCCGTCGTCTTCTTTTCTGGATCGTTGTTGCGTGTTGCGCTCGATCTGATCCGTTAATACTTCTAGTTTCTTTCTCCATTGGAGATCGGAGAGGAGGAAAATAAGCTTAGAGGCGAAGCAATTGAATGCAACGTCGATCGATCTTAGAACGAGGCGAGTTCTTAATTCTGCATCTTCTTCTTCGAATTGTCGTTGCGTGTTGCATTTGATGCGGTATTGTTCTTCCTAATGCATTCGTTTCATCTTCTTCTCACGAACACTAGGCAGTTTGATTTCCTTTCTCTCTGTTTCGCTGTTTCTCTTTCCATGCGTTCTAAATTATCTGGTTCTACTAAATCGCTACTTCAACTAATTCCTCTCTGCTGGTTTCAAGAAGAATTCGATCGATGGAGTTAGCTCCTAAAGTCGTGATCGATTAATCATTAGATGAATCGGGCCTCTTTATCTTCTTTTGGTTCTCTTCGGGAGGGGAATTAGATCTGGTGAGCTTTGATGAGCATTTGCATAAAGCAACCTATACATCTCGCATATTCGCATTTCACCTTTAATTTTGGAGATAAAGTTGCTAAGTGCGGTTGCTTTCGAAATATCATTAGTTAATCAACTGAATTACGTAGCAAATCATAAGCCGCAAATCATCTAAGAGTATGAATTAAGGTACATAAGAGCTTAATAGCACTCTGATAAAGTGATGATCATGGAGGGATCATTAATTTTCTTCTTCTTCTTTTTTTTTAATGAAAATGACAAAATTTAATGTGTCTAGCCAATCTTACTTTGGTCCTCTGTTTGCATCTTTTGTTCTTTTTAGGCCTTTTCTATTTCTGTCCACGTGGATAAAGCTACGAGGTGCGGATGCTTTTGCATTGGTTAATCTTTATAAATGAAATATTTATGCTTTAAGTCCATCTTTAACTTTTAATTTTTTTTTAAATGAAAAAAAACTATCGGAATGACATTATAGAGTAAAGGAAATGAAAATAAAAAAAGAAACAATATTAGTTAGTAACGGGCCTAATGACTAGAAGGTTTATAAGTGAAATATTTTATGCTTTTATTCCATCTTTAGCTTTTAAGTTTTTTTTAATGAAAAAACCTATCGGAATGACATTATAGAGTAAAGGAAATGAAAATAAATAAAAATAAACAATATTGTTTCTCAATGCTTTTATTCTCCGACTGTCTTACCGTAAGAAATATTAGTTAGTAATATAGTTCTAGTTTTTGGATATATATATATATATATATATATATATATATATATATATATATATATAGGCTAATGTTACTATCCTATTAATAGGATGGGAGCACTTGTCCTATCAAGTTGTTCATGATGATCGAGATTTCAAATCGATGATCGGAGTCGTTGAAGTTGATCTAGAGTACTTGAAATATCTAGAAACTAAATTTCATAAATTTTGATAATGATTTACATGGTGATCAAAGTGTCGTAAAATCGACAATTTTTGACGGCCTATATGAGCCGTTTGCTTATTTACGGTCTTAGAACAATTCAAATTGTTTGAATTTTTGATAAAATTCTTTACTATTTAGATAATGTTTGATAACTCTGATACGAACTGAGAAGTCTAACCTCTATTTTAGAAGGTTATTCATTTATTACCGTTCATTTTCAACTCTTAAGATGAACTGATAATGATTTTTAAATAATACAAAATTTGGTTTCTAAACATTTCTAATTGTGTAGATCAACTTACCGTGCCGATTATCAATTTAAATTCCGATCATTCGAATCGATCTTGATAGGATAAGGTCCCAATCCTATTAATAGGATAGTAGCCGGACCCATATAGGAATGCATTATATATTTTTTTTTGAGAAGAGAGATTTATTGACTTACATTCAATTCATCATTTGTGGGCCTAAATGTAGAAAATTTTTTAACAATAGGAGCTCAATAGAGTTGAATTCAGGAGCTCTACTTTATACTATGGGCGTGTTTGGTTCGTTTTTTACCCTGGAATCGAATCGGGAATAGTAAATCCATTTGTGGGTGTTGGTACGCGGAGTCCCATTCGATTCCGATTCCCGAGTGGAATGGGAATCCCCCCAATCACCTCTTTTTCAATCCGGCTAGGAGGGCGGATAGAAAGTTGAATCCGGATGCGTAATGGATATTTTATTCGATAAATTTATTTTTTTAATTTTTTTAATTAAAATATGAGTTAAAATTTAAAAATTAAATATATAATTTTAAATTTTAATTTAAACCTAAATTAAAAATTAAAATTTAATCAAGTATTTCGAATCTAACTTATAAATTTGAATTTAAATTAAATTTTAATTTATATAAAGTTTTATTCAAATTTTATTTCAAACTTAAATTAAATTTATGGATTCAAATTAAAATTTAAATTGTAATTTTAAGTTTGAATTTGAATAAATTAAAATTTAGTTTCATATTTTGAATTATCTACTCAACTTCAAAGTTTATTTTTTTTTAAAAAAATAGATTTAAAATTTTGACATTGTTTCAAAATTTTGATGTAAATTTTTAATATTTAATTTTTAATTTGAATTTAAATTAATATATTATAAAGATAATGTTAGTATATTAATTGATTACGTTTTTTATATCCACCTGAACCAAACACTGATAATGGGAATGATTTATTTCAATTCCGATTCAGGTGATGAACCAAACAGAATTAGGTAATGAGTCATTCCGATTCCGATTCCGATTCCAGCTTATTTTGATTCCGATTCCGATTCCGACTCCGACTTCGAACCAAACACGCCCTATATGTAATGCAGTTTGCATAATTGCAAATAATGTGGGCAAAATAGATGACGTGTTAATTAGAAAATTCGTGCTTCTTGAACCTATGTTAGTTAATTTGCGAATTATTCATGAATTATTGAAAATTCGAATTAAACGGTCCGTTTACGAATGTTTTCCAAAGATAGAGAATTATTCGCAAATTTTGGGCCAGCCGAATAATTCGCGAATTATTCCCGAATTATTTCCGAATTATTGAAAATATAAATAAAAAATATATAATTTTTATATTTAAATATAGATTATATTATATTTTATATATTATATTTTATATTTTATACCGAATCTATTTTTTAAGCCGAATTTTTTAACGAATTTAAAAATTAGAAAATAAATTTTATGCGTATTATACCTGTGCTGAATTTTTGCCGAATTCAAATTAACTAACTATGCTTGTAACACGGCCCCAAGCCCAATTGGTAACAACATCAATGTAACCTTTGCGACTTTATCAGACTCCAGGGCCTGTTTTGGGAATAATGGATTTCCATTTCTGGCCCAAATGGGGTTCTATCTAAGCTGCATATAAGCACACCAATTTTCAAGCCACACATATCGGGACACTGATATGGCACACAGCCGCCACGGGGCTATGTTTCAGTAGGGTGAGCTCTACTCGGTCCAAACTGAATCGGTCGAAGAGTCTATTCGACTCTCCATATTAAAAATACAATAAAATAAAGGGATACTTTAAAACCAGGTTGACTCAGTTAATATACTCTAGAGATCCGATTCATGCGGCCCATGCAGCCACGCTCGCTGAGTAACTGAATAGAAATTTTGATAGCATCTAAGAACAAAAGAGCAGTTCCATAAATCTTTGTTCCAAACTGTCCAAAGGGAGTATACAAAAGCCTACGAAGTTTTTTGAGAGATAGATAGCACGTTATCCGTTTTGTTTATTTCATTTAGAAATAAATTTAGCTAAAAATGTGAATCAACTAGGATTCAAATTTGGGTATCGGGTAACAACCATCAAGCCCTTTGCCACTTGCTCTAGGGACGGTCGGTAAAAAGCCTACGAAGTTATTCAGCAGCTAGCGTAACACACCATCATGGATTTCTCGTGGGGCTTAAACTTACTCTCATCTCTCTCGGTTTTTGACGTATAAGTTAGTGTTATTAGCTAGGATTTTGTGGTTCTTTCTTTCTCGTTGCTTTTTCTGAAACCGAATCGGTTAGATTTAAACACTTGTTTATTACTAATTTTTTATTTATTTTCGGTAAAGGTGTTAATGTTTCCCATAATTAAGAATAAAATACAAGCATTTCTTATATGGTATTAGCACTGTTTTTTTTTTTTTTTTTTCTTCATGGAATAAAAAAGGAAAAGAAAGTTTCAGGCTCAGAATGATGAACTAGCAAACTTGTAAGTTTCTTGATGAGGGGCTAGTTACACAGAGATGTTCTTATGTATTTTCGTTCTTTAGTCACACCTGTACATGTATTACTGTACGAGGATATTGCTATTGAATCCGTCTCAAATTTTTCTCATTAATCATGCTATTCTTGTTAATTCTCAAAAACGCAATGTATTTGATTTGCCAACATCATTTCTGTGAAGCACATTTACATTTTGTTGCATCTCTTAACAGCAAAGAAAAAAAAAAACATTCTAAGTGGAGAGAAGAGTCTTGGGGCCGTGTGGTATATAATTTAGCCGGTGAATGCGGAGAGCGTGCATGTGATTTTTGACTCATGACGAACGAGAGCATGATGGAGCATCAAGTGAGCAGCAGAGAGAGGTATGCACAGTTTATGGAGGACTCGTGCTGCACCCACTTCTGCCTCGGCCCCAACCCTTCCATGGCCCGCTACGTCTACGCCCTCATTTTCCTCGTCACCAACCTCTTGGCTTGGACCATCCGTGACTACGGCCACTCCGCGCTCTCTGAGCTTCAGAGTATGCAATACTTCTTAAAATCTCGAGGCATGGAGTATTTAAATGTCAAGCTCTAGCAACTTAAATTTCTAAAGAGAAATAGTAACTTGACATGGCGTTAGCGCAGGGGATTCTAAGTTTTTTCAGGCTCTTACTCTTGTTTATTTTACTCTCATTTAATTCAAGTCCATATATTAAATTCTATCGAAAAAAAATCTCGAGTCCAGTTTAAGAATTTAGAGAATCTGAAGCGGAGGTATGCCAAACAAGCACTTACTCATGTTATAGTCTGATTAATGCAGGACTAAAAGGTTGCCATGGTGCTCGTTACTGTTTGGGTGCAGAGGGCGTGCTCCGCATTAGCTTTGGCTGTTTTGTATCCTTTTTTATGCATTTTGTAACAGTCATTTCATGCAACAATTTGATATCCTTCCAAACAGTTTTTGGCGGCATCAAAAGTTCATTGGAGCTTTTGCCTTTGGATTACAAAAGCTCAATTTTGCTTCTATCATGATGAAAACTCCAAATATTTCGTTTGCCATTTGAATAACTATTAATTCGTAGAGAACGTAACTATTCCAAATGTCATGGCAAACAGACACAGCATGTCAATTTCATTGCCTTGGGAATAGAAAAGACTTAAACTTTTCGTGCTTTTTTGTCAGAAATTATATTTTATAAATCTAGTCTAAAGTCACAGCCACAAAATGCAATTTGCTGATCCTCAATTGAGAACTTAGCTGTTCTTCTTTGCCATGTTCCTCTCAACTGTCAACACGAAGAAGGTGGACGATCCACGCAATTCATGGCACTCTGAATGGTGGCCAGCAAAGATAATCATGTGGCTCAGTTTCATGGTTATTCCATTTTTTATACCCTCGGCATTTATCCAGCTTTATGGTTAGTCTTTGTTTTGAACTCTGTAACTGTCTATGGTCCCACTATTTGTTTATGTTGAGAATAGTTTTTTGGCATTTCACAGGGAAAATTGCACACTTTGGTGCTGGGTGGGTATCAAGGCTCAACCTTCAATCTATCCTATCTTTAGTCCATTTCTTGTTTCTGCTGTATCCTCAATCCCTTTATTATTTATCAGGGTATTTCTTCTAATTCAACTGATCAGTGTGATCAGCTTCATAACTTGGCTCAATGACTGTTGCCGGACAGAGAAAATTGCAAAAAGATGGTATGTTCTTAATTTCATTCACTCAAACTGCATTGAGATGCTTTGTTTTTTAACGTACTCAGTTGTTTTTCCATCTTTTTTAGTTACGTTGACAATGTTAAGTTACATAAAGCAAATTTTTGATGAAAAATATGGTGAAGATTCTTAATGCAGCCCTTCTACGATTGCACTAGATAATTTGAGTTTCAAAAGAAATATTATGATCTTCAAACATCAACAAATAGAATTATTTGCACCATACTCAGCTTGCATAAGTTATGACGTAAGTGCCGATACATCTACAATGTAGTCATCACCGTTTTGTTAAATGTCTAATGTGACAATGACTGTAAATATCATGCAGCCGCATCCAAGTGTTGGTTGTTTGTATAACCACTTATCTCGCATCCGTTGTCGGAATTGTTTTGATGTACATATGGTATGCACCAAAGCCATCATGCAGTCTTAACATCCTCTTTATCACTTTGACACTGGGGCTTCTGCAACTCATGACTTTTGTCTCAATTCACTCGAAGGTAAACGAACCAATAAGTCTTCACTTCAGGCTCTGTTAATTATAAACAGAACTTATAATATAATCATATCTATCGCAATAGGTGAAAGCAGGATTCCTTGCACCAGGTATAATGGGATTGTATGTCGTATTTCTTTGCTGGTCTGCTCTTAGAAGGTAACCTTCTTTCTATTCTCAAACGTTTGGTTTTGCATTTACTTTAAAATACTCCAATCTGGGATACTTGTCTAAGGGCCTTTTTCCCAAAATGAGCATACATAAAAATTGATTTGTTGAAATGATCTGGTGCAAAAAAGAATTTCCAAAAAAGTGACGCTCTTCCTGCTACTTATATAGGGAACATGTTGGTGCAATAGGCCTTTTTCGCAGTGTTTAGAAAGCCATGTTTAGCATGAGAAAAGACTGAATCCTCTACTGCACTGATGTGGCATAAACGTAGCAAGATAGAGGGTCAGCGTTGTAAATAATTTTACTCGGGCTTATTCTGTATATAGATTGTGTAAGGGTTATTCTTGGGGAAAAGATATTCTCCAATTACTAAGCGTTTTCTGGCCTTCTTTAGCAGCCCGTCACCTATTAGCACTACTATGGTTTTTATTCTCTTCCCCTTTTGTATCCATGCCAGTGAGCCACAGACAGAGATCTGTAACAAGAAAGCACAAGCTGCAACAAATGCAGACTGGTTAACTATTGTGGTAATTACATCCTCAAGAAATCTTATTTACTTCTCTCAGGAAATCTTTAGTTGTTTTGAGGTGTTGGACAAGATAATCATGAAATGCCTTATTAATTTCTAGGAGTTGAACTTCAAAAAGAAAAATACTTCTCCGAGCACCATTGATGTCTCATGATAGTCATGTCTTCTGCATAATCTTTTAGCCAGTCATATAGACAATGCCGTTATATCTTATATCAAGCTGCTGTGCTTGACCTAAGGACTACTTGCATATCTTGTAAATACATATTCCTTCCTCCTATTTTTCATTTGTTCATATCTTCATTCCTTGCAGAGCTTCGTTATTGCTGTGCTTGCCATAGTCATGGCAACATTTTCAACAGGAATCGATTCCAAATGCTTTCAGGTAAGTTATCAAAGGTTAAAATATTGGCTTTCATCACCAATCACTTCACGACTTGAAATCCAACATATGCAGTTCACGAAAGCTGAAACAGAGTCAGAGGATGATGTTCCCTATGGATACGGCTTCTTCCATTTTGTCTTTGCCATGGGGGCGATGTATTTTGCAATGCTATTCATTGGGTGGAATGCACATAAAACCATGCAAAAGTAAGTTCACATCTCATTGAACTCGAATATTGATCTTTCAAGTTATATATAGAGGAAAAATTTGCTTGCTGGGCTATAACAAGTTAGCGCATTTCTTCTCATGCGTTCAATTTCTATAAATTGAACGATCATATCCTTGAACTTTGTGAATAAATTCTTTTTCAACCAAATTCAACAAGTCTCCTGTAGAAGTCTGGCTCCAGACTTCTTTATTTGCTTTTGAGATATCTCACATCTGTATTTAGATTTTCATGCGCACTAACATTTCTTTTGTTCCATTCTTTACTACACTATACGCTGCTTATATCTGGCTTTCACAGATGGACAATAGACGTCGGATGGGCCAGTACATGGGTCAGGATTGTGAACGAATGGCTTGCTTCGGTTGTGTACGGTATGTATTAATCCGTATTAATGTTTAGCTATATACTAAATTTTCTAAAAGATATATTAATACTATCGCCACCGCCACTCAGCGCTGCCGCTGGGATGTGGGCTTGTACGATTGTATCCCCACAACCATATACAGTATAAACTTGTATCCGCACACAAGAGCTATCCAAAGGAGTACACAACCCAAATTTATCTTAATCTACAAAAAGAAGGTGGAATCAAGCAGCTATCTAAACCAAACTAGAGAGTCACTAATCTACACGACACACAAAGAAGAAAATTAGAATACTAAGATGTTTACTCTTGGCCAATAAAAGAATGCTATGATGTTTTTATTTGCAGTTTGGATGCTGGTTGCTCCCCTTGTTTGGAAGAATCGAAGGCAGGTTGAGTCGACGTAGTAATGCTCAAAACGAATGCAGATCACATACTCTAAATTCCACATCAGCATATTTTAGTGTACAAAAGAAATCAATACAACTCAGCCGAAGAGCTTCACCAGTTATCAGGGCAAAAGAAGTTTCATCTGGGTAGCTTCGACTGTGTAAAATTTTCCCCATATATAGCAAATGCATCATTGTATTTAGTGTAAGCACAAAATATTTGTAGATAACTGAGAACTAAATTGTCGGCGGAGATGTTAGGGAAAGATCCATAAGACAGTGATTATGAGTCTCGCGAAGTAACTTCGTTGGCTTGAAGATTTTGTACTGCAGTACTACATAATACATATCCAATTAAACAGGTATTACAGTATTTTGAATACTAGCAACACTATATATTGCATGGTTAGGTCAAACAAAATATGCAGATATGCTAAACATGAATAATCCAATAAACAAGTATAAAATCAGAGGAGAGGCAAAGGAAATTCTCCAAAAAGAATGTAGTAATAGCCATATAGAGAGAATAACTCAAAAGAATTATCATATTTATTTTTCACTCTACATGTATGAATATAATTCTCATGTAATACAAAGCCCATCACAGTGAAAAGAAATAAATGGTGTTTCCCGCAAACCCGAATCAAACACACTTACAGGAAGACAGAAAATAGCAAGCCCAGAATAAAGTGCAGTACCTCAACAGTTTCCAACTTATGTATAGGAAGGACCACACACTCTTCTTCGACGCAGGGCTATATAAGAATAGCCATGCTTCGTAACAAATAGTAATTTACATCAATAGGCGTTTCACAACTACCAGCTACCCCTTCAGATGGCTCCTTTTCCCCAAGAATAGGTGATAATTAGACCCCTTCTCTTCACAGTTCACAAACCAGCTACAACGAAACAACAAATTTCGCTCTTCAGTTCGTAAAGCAACTAGACAAAAAAACCTCCAGGATGGCAAGCCCTTGGTTTGACGAATGGTAAAGATGCTAAGCACAAATAAAATTAAATAAATGATAATTTACTTCCTATTTTGTGTATTGATCTATCCAAAGGGGTTTCCTCCAACAGAGCTGAAAGAATTTGGGGTGCTTGGCTGGGAGTATCCGGCGGTTGAATGTTGATCCATCCCTGGAGTGCCAAAAGCATTTACCTCATTGCTGGGGCCTAACGGTCCTTGTTGCCTGCAATAATACAAAAGGAGATTGAAGAGAATAATTAATTCCACGTAAATTAGGATAATAACAGTGCGGCGTTCTTAGTTGCATTTAAAAAAGTAACCTGATCAATAAGTCGGGAAATAGCATTCTGGCAGTATTTTATGCTTCTTAATTAGCTCAAAAAAATAATAAGCTCGTAAGAGAACTTACAGGACAGGCATTACACTGTTAGGAGCTTGCTGGGGCATGTTATTTGGAAACTGGTGCATCATGTAATGGCCTGACATTTTGACTCAAAAATTAAAAACATAAGCCTAAAAATTGTTGGAGAACAAACAAAATCAAACTATTACAAAAGTGAAACCTGGAGGCATGGCCGAGGGATAAGACATTTGGTGGGTGAGTGGTTGTGGGGGCACCCATCGTGGAGAACCCCCTTCAAAGATGGAGGTGCGGACTAAAGGTTGCTGACCAGGCAAGTTTGGTAATGCCCCTTGCAGAGATGTCATCGATGGAAACTGATTTAAGCATGAAGGAGAACATCAAATTTTATAAACAGAAGAGAAAACAAAATGAAAAAAGAAAAAAGATAAGCAAGAAGGACCAAGATTTCTATTGGTTACTCAAACTGAGGGCATTAACCTCTTGCTAAATTCTCACGCAATTTAACATCAGTAAAAGGATGAAAGGCTTGCATACCATGGGAGCCTGAATTGTAGCTGGCTCACTTGCAAGATCAAATGGATTAACAGATTTTGATGGCTGAGGTAATGTTGGCATTGCCTGGAAAATGAAATTCTGGTCACACATGTTTAGAGAGTCGAAAAACAGATAGGAGATTATTATTATATTCTTTCAAACAAAAAAACAAAACATACGACTGCAGTAGGATATTGCATGGCATAGCCCATTCCAAGCAGTGGGCCTCTTTGCCAGCCTGGCAGCGATGCAGCTGATGAAGGATAAAGCGAAGTGAAAAAATCCTGCAGACATATCATGTATTAAATGTCAATGATTCCACCAAAATGTAGTTCACGAGCAGCGGTATGACTTATGGTACCTGTGGAAGTTCTTTCCTTCCAGTAGATTTACTGCCCATGGAAGCTGGTTGTGTTGAAATTACACTAGTTTCTTGAGGAGGTCTTTTTGCAATATGAGATGCATTGGCATCCACTGTATCAGCTGGGACAGGTGCTGTAGTTAAAGAAGGTCCCTGAATGCTTGGTTCCACCGATGAACTCCGCAGCTGAAAGGGGAACAGAAAGTAACACCTTATAAATTAACAGAGCCTATTCCTAAGGCACTAGCGATAGCAAAATATATTGGGGCCTTCACATATATTTTCCCAACAATTAAAACAGCCTTTTCCTTGGGAACTCTGAATTGCTGTTTCTTACCAAAAATGCCCTTAAGTTGAGGTCATCTAATACAAGAAGTAGGACAATTTTTGAAGTACGGTGGTGTATATAGATAAATGTGCATGCCATCTGCATAAACCTGAAATGTATTTACCTGCTCGTTGGGAACTCCAGCAGCAGGTGCATCAAAGAATAACTCTGAAGGCTGGTTAACTGCACCAGGAAAAAGTGAAGACTGTGACTGTCGGGTCACGGGCAACTGCCCTCCATCATTAGTTTTTGGAGCAGTATCAACAGGAGCAGGCATTGTTGAAGTATTCACAGTAGATGTAGATCCTGGAAGAGATAATTGTGCCAGTGCAGATTCCAGAGGGTTTGAACTTGAAGCCACTTGAGGAGCTTTCTGCTGACCGAACGCATCGAAAGCTGCCCACTCACCACCATTAGTTGACGGAGAATTGGTTTGTTGAGGAGCTTGTTGTTGCTGTTGTGGTGGTGGTGCTGCAACAGGTGGATCAGGATCCGCACTGAAATCAATCAAACTAACTGAATTTTCCACCTTTGGCTGGGTGGAGTTCCCTTCAGCAGATTCGATGCTGCTTGGGGAAGAAGTCCTCTGCGATTGTAGAACTTATAAGGACAAAGCACTTATAGGGCCTAAATAGTTAAAAGAATTACAATTTCTTAAGAACAAAATGCAGTTCAAGGAAGCAGCATCGCATGAAAGACATTCATGTGGTCAAATTGGGAATAAAGAATAAGTGGAGGTTGTACTAACATACCAAATTGAAGCATCCTACTAGTACTTAAACGGTTTTCATATCCACTAATCACTACTGCATTACTCAGAGAATACATAGAGTCTACCCATATTTGTGGAGAACGAGACCACGGATCAGATAAGTCAACGATAGAATACTTCTACTGCAGATTCCAACAAGAAGCCCACATAGTAGAGGATTAACGCTTTTACCAACAATAGGCATCAATAGAGCACTACTTTGATAGAAGAATTAGCAACTTATGCAACAGAGAGATAATCCCGTGCCAACCTCTAGAAAGCGTTGCCACTCAACAAGACTGAGCAATAGCAAGCATCAATAGGGCACTACTTAGTAGATTCCATACTACTTTCTTATACTACTAGGCAAATTCTCTAACATAGTTCGAATCACAAAAGAGTCAAGACAAAGAAGAAATGTGAAAAATAACATCCTATATAAATGCCAATATTGTTATGTACTAGTAAATGTGCAAGATCCAAGAATTCGGAAAAATGAACAAGACAATTAAAGAAGAAAACTACAACAAAGAATATACTAATTTGCAAAATTTAAAGGATATTCCACAAAAAATGAGCAGAAGTTTTACAGGGAGCTCCTTATAGAAGATAGTATACGGGGAGCTTCGATGTTCTTCATTTAACTATTGCTTTCCACCTAGGCCACCAAACCAACTTTTTCTCAAAAAGTAAGTTTTAAATCAGGAATAAGTATATTGTTGGGTGGGAGGGGCTGTCATAAAGCGTCCTTCTGCTATTCTTACAAATTCTTCTATGAGGAGCTCCATACAGAACTTCTGTTCTAAAAGAATAGAAATATCCACCTGGGTTTGTGGTGTATTATCGCCGGCTTTTGTTCCGTTTGATTTATGAGGCTCTCCAACCAGAAGTGGAGGTGCATCATCGCCCAATATATCCCTTACGGGCCGTATTACTGGTGGGCTTGATCCATCGATATCTTTCTGATAATTCGGTGAACCACCCTCAGGTTTCAATGCTTCTGGATATTTACGATCTTCAAACCTTCGATTCTGGACCCCACTGCCTGAACTATCATCTCTGCGCCTATCATCTACCACCTCGAAGTGGCAAGGGCTTCTCCTATAGTCACTTTGATCATACCCAGGGCTCCTTTCTCCATATGCAAATCTGAAACCTCTGTCATAACGATCATTATATGGTGGACTTCGTGACCCACCTCTATAGGATTCTAGCCTTCTATTTTCATCATAATTTTCCCTCTCACTCTGTTAAGTCATACAAGGTGATCCAAAAAATTTTAGCAACTTCCCACACTATCAGTAAGCAAAAATATTTAAAAAAAAAAAAACTGCAACATTCGATTAGACATCACCTTTGACCTTGGAGGCCTGTCAACATTTCTTTCCCCCGTATATCTTCGATCCACATAAACGTGCTTAATGAAGCTTCTCAATTTGTCCATGTTACTGGAATCAAAAGAAAAGGATTAATAAGGATCAATATATCATTTCAAGGATATAGAAAAGTCAAAGACAAGGAACTGGTAAAGACTTGCTGTCAGGGTATGAGTTGCGTTGCAGATCCCATTCTTTAAAATATATCTCCCTGGCACGCTGTAAGTCGAATAAAATAAAAAACCCAAAAGTGTTACACAATAGCCCCAAAAGCAATAAAATTGTACAGGATATAAAAGAATGGCCAAGAGTACCTCATTTCCACCTTCTTGAAGGGCACTAACCTCTTGTGAAGTAAATTTAGCCATTGACACCGATTTCACACGGTGTGTAAACTCCCGACTGCAATATTTAACAATCTTTAGAGAGAAACAGAGAAAAAAAAGAGAGCAAGTTTACGCAAGATTGTCCTATAATCAGTAGATCCTTTCATCACCCAGATAAATCTCATTTACCACTGTGGAGACCAGATAGTACATCAAACTTACTTAAAGAAGATACAATGGAAATAAAAACTCAAAGAATCAAGTATCACTTACTGTACTCCACTGCAGTTGGTACAAATGAAGGTCCAGAAATTTGCGCAGACATATTGTGGTCCCTATTTACATATTAATGTTAGTACTGCTAAAACGAGACCATGCATCTTAAAAAATTATACTAGCTTTTCCCAAGAAAAGCTGAACAAAGCGAAGAGGCATTTAAACAGCATAGTAAGTTTGGCCAAGAAAAGTTGCTGTCACCATTCAACATGATAATGGAATCCTTTCAATGTTGGTTAAGTACTTCAGAATATACTTCTTTGTGGTGGTAAAGAATTTGTAAGCATCTCATACATTTTAGTGAGACTCCATTTACTCATTTCCGAAACTTCGCAGGGTTTGAGAGTCTCCTATAGGGTATTATAAGTTGACATGGACATGTCTCAGCCATTTAGCTGTAACAAGGGCATGGTTTATCTTGTTCTGAGAAGAGTATTGAATTACACAATTCTACAATAATTGATAGTAACAATCTAAACAATGTTTGCAAATAACAATCTAACTATTGTTTTACCTCATTTGCAAAGTATGACTTTCAAAGTTTTACATATATGGCACTCATTCTTTCAAAGTCCATATTAAATGGAAAGTTACCAGACAGAATCACAATTAGCATATTCATGTATACATACCAGAGACAGAATCACAATTAGCATATTAAAGTATACATACCAGAGACAGAATCACAATTAGCATATTAAAGTATACATACCAGAGACAGAATCACAATTAGCATATTAAAGGAAACATACCAGAGACAGAATCACAATTAGCATATTAAAGGAAACATACCAGATTATTGCAATTAATGCATCTCTTATTCGCCGGGAGCTTCAGAAGCCCTCGAATAATCTTCTCATTTTTCTCATCCTCTTTCATCCGATTCGCCATTCCCTCCTCCAAATTCCACAATCGCTTCCTCTAATCTTCTCAACTGGGTACCAGATCTAACTCCAGCGGAACAAAGATCAAAGCAAATTAGATCTTATCCAAAATGAACACACCACACCAAAAATGTGGCGAAAACCCCATCTAAGAACATAATCCAATCAAAATTTCGCAATAGTAAACCAAAATCGCCCAGATCTACAATCAAATCTCATAATTGACATTGTAAACTCGATAGAATCTATAAATCGAAACGAAACTAATAAGATCATACCTAATTCAACCTGGAATTACGATTGAAACCGAAGAATCCCTCCAATAACGGTAAGATCCAAACGCATCAAATGGACGAAGAGGCGAAGAACCTACGATCCAGTTGAATTCGCCAAATATTTGTCGATTAGTAAATAACTTCCCGCTTTAGCGAGAATCTCGATCCTTTTCTCCCCCTTTTAGTTTCTCGTTTCGGTAGAGAGAGAGAGAGAGAGAGAGAGAGAGAGAGAGAGGAGAGGAAGGGAGAGAGATTAGGCTCGCTGTGTGCTCTCCGGTCAATCACATGAAACGTCGCCCCTCCTTAAGCCGTTGGGGAACCGGTTGTCCCCGGTCGACGGATGGTAATTATCCTCCGATTACCGTCGACTTACCCAACCTCTAGAAATAAATAGTGAATGAATGATTCCAAAATTATAGAACTCCTGAAACATTCTGAGAAATGATGATTAGAAATGAGAAGTAAACATTATTACCTACCATAGAACATGATCGGGCCTGGCCTTGATTCGGGCCGGATTGTTTCGAGTCTCAGCCCAAACACTCTACTTATGCTGCAAATACCAAACAGGTCCAATGGGCCCTGTCCCTCCTACTAAATTGGGTCGGGTAGGCCGGGTGGAGCCCACACACCCGTTTGATCGGTTCGAACCGTGACGGACGCGCGACGGTTCTCGCCGCGGAACCACGTCCTCGAACCAATAGGAGCTCGCTGTCCGCCCACCCACCAATAGCAACTCTCCACGTGGCGATTCTGACGTGGCTTCCCTCCACCGGTCCCCCAACCCCCGCTCATTTAACGCTGGCCTACCCTTTACCGAGCGCTCGAGCGCGACGCGATCCGCCTCTTCCAAATCGCACCTCTCGTCGCGCAAAACATCGCCGGTTTTCCCCGGCGAAATCGCGCGGGAAAATGGAGGCCCACGGCGGCGCCGCCTCGGGTCTGAAGCGCGTCCTGGTACTCGCGTTCTGCGTTGCGGGAATCTGGTCGGCCTACATCACCCAGGGCGTCCTCCAGGAAACTCTGTGAGCTTTCCCTCCCGGCTTTCCCCCACCTCGCTTCTTTCGTTTCGCCGTAGGGTTCTTCTTTGAGCGATATAGGGTTCTCGATCGGCTTCTAGGGTTTCTAATGTGGCCTTGTTTTCGCGATCAGATCCACCAAGCGATTTGGACCGGATGGGAGGAGGTTCGATCACCTCGCATTCCTCAATTTTGCGCAGAACGTGGTTTGCTTCGTGTGGTCTTTTATAAGTAAGTCCTGCCCTGTTTTAAGCTGATTTAGGCTTTGAATTTGGTGTATTTAGAAGGGTGGAGGTGTTAAAAGTGTTCTCTCATATTAATTGTAGTGATAAAGCTGTGGTCGAAGAGCTCCGAAGGACGTGCTCCACTGTTCAAGTATTGTGGCGTGAGCATCACTAACACCATCGGCCCAGCTATGGGGATCGAAGCTTTGAAGTACATTAGCTACCCGGCACAGGTTTCCTTTGCTTCTTTAGTCCTCGGGTTTTAATAATTATGCTAGTATCATATAGTTCTTAGAATTAGTCATTAAGATCTTGTAGAGTTTTCACCTTTCAAATAGATCAGATGGTATTGATCAGCATTGCGTGTTTTATGTTTGGAGGAAAGAACCAACTTTGCATGCCACATTTTATGATCCTATGGTGTATAGGTGCTTATGTGGTTATTATCTTTTCTGTTTGAGTTAAGATCGTGTGTGTTTGGAGTTTCTGAGTCTGCATATGATGATTTGCGCTAGTAATCGACTTTGTTTGTATCCGAAGTGGATCAATGACTTAGATTTCTTCGCTGCGAAAGTAGTCGGGAGTAGAAAATGCTTGGTGGCTCATTTTGGTTCTGATATATGTTGTGCGCAACTACTTTCTTTGATACTTAAGGTTGTCTAGCTATCCCAATATAACTGAGAAGAAAGCCAGTGAATTATAGGAGATTGTAATGATTACATGCATAACTGTAAGGATTATAGATGGTGACCCTAACTACTTTCGTAAGGAACAATTGAGTAGCAGAATGGTTCCACAGATTAGTTGGGACAGTACCTTTGATCCTTGAATTACCTGTTCTGATGTAGAGGATGATTTCTAAGTTCTTCTTTTACTACTTTTGGCAAATAGATTGGAGGATTTGAGTTTTCTCTTTTCGTTCCTAACCAAACAGTGTCTATGATAGAAGCAAATTCTTTTTGACAATGGTTACGACTCATGTATTGGTATCTAGAAGAGTTTAGCATAAGTCATACGCTTCAGCTTTGTCGGCTTGATTGTTTGTTTGCCACATGTTGAGAGTTTGTTGAGGTGCTACTGGTATGATACTTTAATATTGGAGTCTTCCTTTTCCTTTAATGGTTGAGCAACAGGAAGATCTGATTTGTTTAAATGTGCTACTAAATAGATACAAGGGTTTTTACTTGCCATTTTCTGGAAATTTCAATTTATCTCTGTGTTCTCTCTATTGCTTGTTCTTTACATACTTGTTTGTTCTATATGTATACAGGTGCTGGCTAAATCTTCAAAGATGATACCTGGTGAGTTAACTATTCTCTCTCTTACATCTCTCTTTTCGGACATCATATAATGCGCTCAAGTGAAAACCACTCTAATTATTTTCCCAGACAATATCCTTTAGGTCATGCAGTTCCCCTAGTCTATAGATATAATGTAAAGGACTTGCACCATACAAGTGATTTACATGGTTAAATCAAATACAGACTAAAGACAAATAGAAGATATAAAACATTGAAATAGAAGGTTTGAAATTAACAACCTGAAAACAGTTTACACTCTGCTCTTTTCTTGCAATAAGTAGGCTGCTGTTGTGAATCATTTTTTTTCTAACGATCCCCAAGTAGAGTTGGGCAGCTTCGCACATCAGCAGCTTAAAAATTTTGCATTTTCCTTGTTTTATTTGTTTTATCCTGTTTTCCTTCAGGACATCTGGGGTATCCTCTCTTTTCTGAACAGTAGTTGCTGTAAAAGTCCAAAAATGGCCATCTTGTATCTTGCAACATAGTACGTTCCTACAGCACACTAAATATGCATCGTTAGCAAAATATTATGTTATGTAAGGTGCATATGAGTGATTGAATGAGTTAAGATTCCAGTTTCATTCTATCTCCCACTTTGGGGGAGAGAGAGGCCGATATAATACCTACTGTCTTAACTGGGTACACATTTAACTGCAGGATACCTAATCCTGTGAAATAAAGAACATTCCTAGAGCAGCACTGTTGTTGCAGTTACTCTATTTTATATTCATGCATTCCATGACAGTAATTATAAATTTGATGCTTTCATATTACACTCTCATAATGGTCGAGCAAAGTTTCTTTTCTTGCAGAATGTTGGGAGGTGATGCAGTCATTCTTAGATTGATCTTCTTGTGACATAAAGCAATATCTTATGCATATAAAATCGATGTCATGAAAGTCTGATGACATCAATACAACTGCTTACATAGGCTATTCCATCAGCTCTTAGGTTTTCTGTGGACAGAAGTTCCACAACTTATTTTTATAGCACTAATGATGCTACTTTAGCTTTGGGAAGGGGATTGAAGAATAATATATTTCTTTCCATCTGAATAAACTCGTTGCAGTAAGCAGTTGCCAGCTGAAGATTCTCCTGACTAACCAACTTTTTAATGCGTACACGCAGTAATGTTGATGGGGACTCTATTGTATGGTGTCAAATACACAATACCTGAATATATTTGCTCCTTCCTCGTTGCTGGAGGGGTATCTGCATTTGCTCTTTCAAAGGTTAGAATTCCATTTTCTTCTGTTTATGAGGACTTAAAACTTATGGAAGGCAATGTATGCACTATTCTAGTCCAAAAGCATTTGGCAGTCCCACATCACATAATGACATATCCAATTTCTACATTTGGAATTACATATTATCTATTCAGCATTTAATTGCATAAATCTGAGTTGATGATTGCTTGATTAAACTTACAGACCAGCTCAAAGACTATAAGGAAGCTCGCTCACCCGAATGCTCCTCTTGGTTATGGGCTATGCTTTCTCAACCTAGCATTTGATGGTTATACAAATTCCACACAGGATTTAATAAAATCAAGGTTATTTCCATGCTTCTTCTTTCACCTTTTATATACCATATTAGCAAATGCTGATTGTTACAGTTAACCACATATAAAGAGCCTAAATATAAGTTTTTTTTTCACTCTCTGACAGGTACCCAAAGACTAATCCCTGGGATATAATGCTGGGAATGAATTTGTGGGGCACCGTATACAATGCTCTACTCATGTTTGGCGGGCCATTCTTTTTTGCGAACTGGCCCTATGCAAACGGTTTCGAGGCATTGAAATTTTGCAGGGAGAATCCAGAGGTAGCGTGGGACATCTTCCTATTTTGCCTCTGTGGGGCTGTTGGGCAAAACTTCATCTTCCTAACAATCAGCCGCTTTGGTTCCCTGACCAACACGACAATTACCACCACTCGCAAATTCATGAGCATCGTCGTGTCCTCCGTAATAAGCAGCAATCCCTTATCCTTGAAGCAGTGGGGAAGTGTTATTATGGTCTTCACAGGACTTTCCCTCCAAATCTTCCTCAAGTGGAAGAGAAAGAAAGCATGAGGAATAGGGCTCTACTTGGTTGGCCTTCTCTTCTTTTCTTTTTTGATTGATTTGATGTAAACTCTTTTATGTCCCTTCTTTTTTGTGGGCTAGCTTAAAAGGAATTTTAGCCCCTTATTTAGAACAATGACTTACATGGAAAATCATGGGAGTGTTTTCTCTCCATTTAGAAATAGAAATTCTACAATTTGCTCAACGGGTAATCCTTGGCTCTTCTGAACAAAACATATATAGCTTGCTCTCACACACACTCGCTTCGCCTCTTTCTCCTGTCGATTGCTTCGTATCTCTTTTTGCTTTCAGAACCCAATGGCTCTGCAATAATGAGTTACGCTTGTTGTGGGCTAAGCTCCATATAACTAACCTGCCACACTACGAGGACAGAGGCGTGTGCGTGGGATAGTTTGTGTAGCGTTCGCTATCATTGTCTCCTATTATATGTAATGTAGTTCTTCTGCTACTATTGCCAACCTTCCGTTTCTAGCTAGGGTTGAAAACGACCCAAACTTAAGGGAGCTTATCTCACTTCTAATTTGGCTTGAAACTAATTCGAGCCGAGCTCGCTCGAGCAAGCCTAATTTCAAATCAAGTGAGCTCGAGTTCTAAACAAACCGCTTGAAATTCTCAATGTCATGCAATTTATAATTTAATGTTTATATATATTATTTAATATTTAATAAAAATATATCTAATAATTCAACATACAAAACAAATGCATGAATACAGTATCATAATATTAAGAAAAAATAATTCAGGAAAAGCGGCTATGCGAGCAAGTAAAAAAGAGGAAGAAAAAGAAATTAGAGTAGATTTTTACTGGTTTAATTTTGTGGGTCAACAAATATGCCCGATAATTAAAACTTTATATACATATAATTATAATATGTAATATATATTATTATATATATTTATGAAATATTTTTAATATATATACATAGAGAGAGAGTAGGGCTACTATACTCTTATAAGTATAGACTCTTTTGTACTCATAGCTTGTCGGCCATTGGATGAAGGGATATGCGGTTAGGATGATAGTGATTTTCTAGAGTTGAGTGAGTTGTTGATTGAATATTATGATCTAATGGATTGAAATTACCAAACGGATATATCTAACGGTCAAAAACTTATGGATATAAAGGTGTCTAAATTCATAAGAATATAATAGCCGGACTATATATACATATATATATATAGAGAGAGAGAGAGAGCAGGACTGATGTGCTCTCAGGAGCACGGAGGCCTCCGTGCTCCTGAGCCGTTTTCGATGATGGAATTTTCGAATCGACGATCGGCTCCGTTAGAATCGATCTAGCGTATTTGAAGTTTATAGAAAATATTTTTGCGATGTTTTTATATCATTTACCTAGTGATCGAAAGGGTTCAAAATCAATAGTTTTTAATAGTTGATATCTGTCGTTTTCAAGTTTAATGGTGTAGAAGTATTCAAATCAGATGAAATTTTGATACAAAATTCTTTATACTATCTACAACAAAATCAATATTTCTGATAGAAAATTTTAGTGCTATATCACCACTTTTTATAGGATTTTTATTTTCAGCCGTTAAAAATTATTGATTTTGAATCCTTTTAATTGTTAGGTAAATGATATCAAAAAATCGTAAAAATTATTTTCTAGAAACTTCAAATACGCTAGATCAAGTCTAACGGAGCCGATCGTCGATTCGAAAATTCCATCATCGAAAATGGCTCAGGAGCACAGGGGCCTTCGTGCTCCTTAGAGCACAGCAGTCCTGCTCTCTCTCTCTCTCTCTATATATATATATATATTGGTACTATTAAACTTTCGGCCTTGGGTGAAGCAATATGCGGTTAGAATTATAGTAGTCCTCTAAAGTTGAATAGTATGATCTAACGGATGAAAATGATTAAAAAAATAATTTAACAGTGAAAAACTTGGTACTATAAAATATTTGGTGCTATGATAGTATTATAGCAGGATTCTCTCTCTCTCTCTCTCTCTCTCTCTATATATATATATATATATATATTAGGTTTGTAGTTGTTGTGGGCAAAGATATTAGCCACCTAACAAAGGATAAAAACTACAGAGTAGATATGAGTCGGAAAATACAAGCTAATGATGCAAGCCACCTACAATAATTTAAAAAAAAAAACAAAACAGAACAAAATAAAACCAAAAACCAAAGTAGATATGTATCGAAATATACAAGCTAATTAATAATACAACAATACTGTAGTTCTTACCCAAATTTGATGTGTCGATCTTAGAAACTGAGAATTGAAATATCATTTGATCGAAATATTGGAATCCTCTAATTCTTTCTGTGGAATAAAATAATATTTAAATAACTTAAATTCAGCTAATAATGACTAGCTTTGTTGACTAACACTTGGTGGCGGAGACCGGCTTGGACGATCACGTGATCTTGCGCTTATTGTGAAATAAAAGAAGGTGAATAAAATATTTTTCTAACTTGAATAACTTTATTGACTAACACTAAATGATACTTTCTCGAGATGCAATGTGTAACTACTCCTATTTAAATCTAAGACTAATTACATGTACTGATCTGTCCCTAGAACAAGTGGCAAAAAAATTGATGGTTAGTATCTAAAATTTTAAGTTCGAATTCTTATTGATTCACATTTCCAGCTAAATTTATTTTTAAATGAAATAAACGAAACGGGTAGCGTGCTACTTATCTCTCAAAAAAAAGAAAAAAGACTAATTATATATAACTTTCTATAAAAATAATAAAATTATAAATATATTCCTACAAAGTTCTAACTTATTTCTTATATTATTTTTAAAAGACTAATTACATATAACTTTCTATAAAAATAACAAAATTATAAATATATTCCTACAAAGTTCTAACTTTCTTATATTATTTTTATAAAAGTTAAAATATTTTTAAATACATCCTTATCGTTAGGATTCATTAGAAAACTTTAATTAACTATAGATAAAACACTTAATCTTGATTAGTCAATAACATAAATTGATATTTTAATTATTTTATATTACACCTTCGTATCTCAATCAAAATTTTAGCAATGAGAACTCTTAGATTGAATTTTAAAAAGAAAGATGATGAGGAAGAAGATAACTATTGAAAATTTTTCGGAGAGATATTTCTACACGATTGTAATAGTTGAAATTTTTGGAGGGATATATTTGTGATGTCAAAATTGACATTTCACTTATCTGCTATTAAAAACTAAACAGTTCTTTAACGATAACAAACCAGAGGGACATATGAATATCACTGGACTTTTGCAGGGATAATATAAGAAAATCGAACTTCGTAGAGATAGAATTGCAATTCGCGATGTTTACAAGTTGTATGCAATTAACCTTAAATTGTAAGTTTAAAGTTTATCAAATTGTAAATTAATTTTATATTTTGAATTATAAATTCAATTTTAACTTTTAATTTTTTAAAAAAATATTTACATTTTAAATTTTGGCTTATCGTTCCAAAATTTTGATGTTAATTTTTAATATTTAAATTTTAGTTTGAATTTAAATTGTAAATGTAATTCTATATTTTAAGTTGTGAAGTCAATTAAATTTAATTTTATATTTTATATTTTAATTTCAATTTTATTTTAGTTTTTTTTATAACCAAAATTTTCTTCGTCTCAACCAAGCAATAAAAATTTGAATCAATTATTCCAATTGTTATTCTAACCCAAAATATCATTCTATATCTGATTCCGATCAATTTCGATTCAGATTCCAATTTTGAACCGAATGCGCCCTTGAGTCTAATATCGACCAGGTCTTGATCTACTTCCCGGTCAACCTTAAATCAAACTCAACTTAATCCTTGGCATATACTTAGTAGTTGGTCAATCATTCACCTTAGGGTGGGACCCAACTGAGCTCTAAAACATACACGTAGCTCAACGAAATCAAACATTTTATCCTAGCACATATAATTAGGACTTAATCACTTTATACGCTTTAGCACATATAACTAAGGTGCTACCATAATACAAATCACTATAGCCGTTTTCATTAACATTATGAAGGTCTCTTAATCGAAAGTGTCCCAATCTCATGGAGATAATTAACAATAGATTTTTGAGTCTACTCGAAGCCATGTGCCTGCAAAACATGATACGATACTCATATACATATAGCCATCTGAATCATGAATGCTACTCCCACTGTAGTAAAGATTAAATTATTTCTTCCCATATGAAGTGAGTCGTTTGTGGTGGCACATACCTATAAGAGAGCACTTGTGTGCATTGGCCAAATTAGAAAACACCTTTCTCCAGTTTGGCCTTCCGAAATGTGACCTTATCTGTAGTAAAAAAAAGGCATAAGTTTATAAAATATACTTTTTTTTTTTTGCCAGTGTGTTCTCATTTAATTTTAGCAAGTATTTACCCGGCTTTCTGATACAACGTTGACACCATTTTTGGCGTGCCGAAGCTCCTGAGCCATTGCAAGCAAAGCAGACCTTTCATTGTCTTCAAAATACACACTAGTCAAGTAATTGTGCATTTCTATAATGTGCTGCAAAATATTCAAATTTATCATTCATCAACAACCCTCTTAGGAGGAACGGCAAGGTTAGAAAGACTAAACAGGAAAACAGTTTAAACGGAGGACTCACATTGTGGTCACTCTCTGCGACATCATCCATTACACCTTTAAACCAACCAAAGGAGCCCTGTTCCCTTGTCACCCAATGGAAGTAAGCTCTCCCTCGAACATTANCAGAAGATAATGGCGTAAGTTATTTTGTCTTTTCAATTCTTAAAGATCTTCAAGTTTTAACTATTAATTAGTCACTTCAATTTAATATTATATTTTAAAAAATTATAATTTTGTGATTGTGAATAGTATTAGTACCCAACCCCACCTGTGGTATTAGTTCTTCATTTAATTTTATGAATAGTATCTAACCCCATCCAGATCTACTAGTATCTTTTATGAGTAATACTATACCAATACATGCACCTAGCTTGTAGTCTAGGTGTAAATTTTACGCCCTGGCTTCTTTGTTATTATCTATATTATCTTACTTGTCTTTTTTTAAAAAAAAAAATTTATCAAAAATTTATCAATCCTGAAATACAAGAGTGTAAGATGTATTTCCTATATAAAATGTAAAGGTAGTATTTTTCTAGTTTTATAAACTCGATTCTACCGTACCTTTTCTCTTCTAGTCTTCTTCTATCCCTCATGCTCAAAAAGCTCACACTGAGGTAGTCAACAAAATATAAAAAATTAATATATATACTAATAAAGTTGGACATAATAAGTTTACATTTTTTTATCAGCCGATTTCTTCTGCCGGTTTACCTTTTGCTGGCTAAACCGTCAGTCGGAATGTCTCAATATAAAGTTGAACTAGAATACTCTCAAAAGTACTAAAAAGCTGGTGCTTTTAAATTTTTAATCTTTGGATGGAAAAATGTATGGTTGAAATGATGGTGATAGATGATGGTAGGTGAAATAGTATTTGATCCAAAAACTATTAGTAATCAATGAGTAGATCAAAAAACTAAAAACCTAATAGCACCTAGGGGATGATGCTTCTAAAAGTATTCTAGTTCAATTCCTTAATATATATATAGAGTAGGTCTTGTGTGCTATTAGGAGCATGGAGGCCTCCGTGCTCCTAAGCTGTTTTCAGTGATGGAGCTTCCGAATCAACGATCGACTCCGTTAAACTTGATCTAGGGTATTTGAAGTTTCTAAAAAATAATTTTTGCGATTTTTTGATATCATTTACCTAGTGATCGAAATGATTCAAAATCAATAATTTTTAATGGTTGATATATGCCGTTTTCAAGTTTAGGTGTAGAAGTATTCAAATCAGATGAAATTTTGATACAAAAATTTTTATACTATCTACAACAAGATCAATATTTCTGATCGAAAATTTTAGTGCTATATCACCACTTTTTATAGAATTTTTATTTTCAGCCGTTAAAAATTATTGATTTTGAATCATTTCGATTGCTAGGTAAATCATATCAAAAAATCGCAAAAATTATTTTCTAAAAACTTCAAATACGCTAGATCAAGTCTAACGGAGCCGATCGTCGATTCGAAAATTCTATCATCGAAAACGACTCAGGAGTACGGAGGCCTCCGTGCTCCTGAGAGCACAGCAGCCCTACTNAACGGATTGAAATGACCAAACGGATATATTTAACGGTCAAAAACTTATGGATATAAAGGTGTCTAAATTCATAAGAATATAATAGCCGGACTATATATACATATATATATATAGAGTAGACTAGCTACTATGCTATCGGAAGCATAAAGCATATGGTATTTTCGACTTTTTGGTCCTTAGATAAGCTCTTTTAATCATTTCTAATCTTTGGATTAATACTATTATTCTATAGGGACCACTCAATGCTAGGGATATTATCCACTCCTAGAGGGGACCGCAATCATCTCAACTGTATAATTTTTGATCCAAGTGTCAAAAAATCGGAAGCATTAAATTCTCTATACTTTCAATAGCATAGTAATTCTACAATATATATATATATAATTATTATTATATATATATATAATATATATATATATTGTATATATATATATATATTCCAGCTTTTCAAAACCTAATTCCGTGCGAAAACCTAATAATACTCAAGCTCGGACTTGAAAACACAACTCTTGAGTTTTTTTTTTTTTTTCTCAAACGTCGACTTATTTAATCTTCGAATCGAGATAATCCGAGCCGGAGACAACAGGCTCGCTCAATTGCCAGCCCAAATTGGCCTTTACTTTCTTGGGTTTAATCTATACCTATATATAAAGCACGTATTGTCAAATTTCCCGTCGTCCGACAGACCTATTTTTTTGCGGAAAAAAAATATTGATTCCTCTTTTCTTACGTAAAATACAATAACCGATATGAAACAACTTTAGTTGTTTATCTCTAAAATAAAAAATATATACTTATGCCAATTTTTTTTACCAACCGAAAGATATCTACTATAAACCTATATTAATTCAAAATTTGTTTTTATCTCTAAAAATAGAAAAAAATCCATTCTATTAAATTTTTGTCGAATAACCACTGTAAATTCTATTTCAATTCCAAATTTAAAATTAATTTAAAATTTTAACTTTTCGGGACTATCAATATATTACAATTTAACATACGTAAATAAATTTAAAAGATAGTTGGTTTTATACATTTGTAAATCGATATTTTTGAATTAATATGATATGCAAATTATGATAAAGTTTAAAAAATTATCTCTAAAAGAAGAACGCTATAATCAATTTGTAAAAAAATATTATTCCATTTATAAATTTCAAATTCTATCAACGTATGATCAATCTAGTTAAATATATTAAATAAAAAATAAATAGTTAATAAATTAATCGTTAAAAAATAGTCCTGTCATCCATCTTATTTTAATAAAATTTAAAATTTTGAGTTTAACGTGAAATTATAAATTTATTTTGATTTTTAATATCAAATCTATCCATCCTATTTAATATTAAAATTAAATTTGATATTGAAATATTTCTAACAAAATATAAGTGCATTTGCAAATATTTTTAATTCAAATTTTAAAATAAATATAATTTATAAAATTTTATTGTTTAAAAATAAATAAAATAATTATTACGCTGCATTTGCAGTAGCTCAACTAGTATATACATATATAATATATATATATATATAATATATATATACTGAGAGAACGAGAGAAGAGAAGAGAGAGAGAGAGAGAACGAGAGAGAAGAACTGCTGTGCTCTCAGAGCACGGATGCCTCCGTGCTTCCTGAGCCGTTTTCGATAATGGAATTTTCGATCGATGATGCTCCATTAGACTCGATCTAGCGTATTTGAAGTTTCTAGAAAATATTTTTTGCGATTTTTGATATCATTTACCTAGTGATTGGAAAGGTTCAAATGTTTTAATAGTTGAATATGTCTGTTTTCAAGTTTAACGTGTAGAAGTATTCTAAATCAGATGAAATTGATACAAAATTTATACTATCTACAACAAGATTAATATTTCGATCGAAAATTATGCTTATATCAACCACTTTTATAGGATTTTATTTTAGCCGTTAAAAATATTGATTTGAATCCTTTTGATTGTCAGGTAAATGATATCAAAAATCGCAAAAATTATTTTCTAGAAACTTTAAATACACTAATCAAGTCTAACGGAGCCGATCATCGATCCGAAATTCTATCATCGAAACGGCTCAGGAGAGCCACAGCAGTCCTGTCTATGAGTTGAATAGTAATGAACTAAAGTTGAATATATATATATATATATATAGTATATATATAGAGATAGAGAGAGAAGATGAGAGCGAAGAGAGAGAGAGACGAGAGTAGGGTCGAGAAGAGAGAGAGAGAGTGCGGCTAAGATGCTTATGGAAGCACGGAGGGCTCCGTGCTTCCACTTTGTTTTCGATATTCGGACTTTCTAATCGACGATCGGCTCCGTTAGACTTGATCTAGAGTATTTGAAGTATCTAGAAAATAAATTTTGCGTTTTTTCGATATCATTTGCCTAGTGATCGAAGTGGCTCAAAATCAACGGCTGAAAATAAAAATCTTACAAAATTTGATGATATGACGTTAAAATTTTAGATCAAAGTTATTGATCTTGTTTTATATGGTATAAAGAATTTTCTATCAAAATTTCATGTGATTTGGATATTTCTACACCGTTAAACTTGCAACCGGCTCACCACGGTCATTAAAATTATTGATTTTGAGCCTCTTCGATCACTAGGCAAATGATATCAAAAAATCGCAAAATTTATTTTCTAGATACTTCAAATACTCTAGATCAACTCTAACGGAGCCGATCGTCGATTCAAAAGTCGGAACATCGAAAATAACTTGAAAGCACGGAGGCCTCCGTGCTTCCATAAGCATACCAGCCCTATATATATATAGTGGTACTATTAAACTTTCGGCCTTGGGTTAAGCAATATGCGGTTAGGATTGTAGTCCTCTAAAGTTGAATAGTATAATTTAACGGATGAAAATGATTAAAAAAATAATTTAACAGCAAAAAACTTGGTACTATAAAATATTTGGTGCTATGACAGTATTATAGCAGGATTCTCTCTCTCTCTATATATTTATTAGGTTTCTAGTTGTTGTTGGCTAAAGATATTAGCCACCTAACAAAGGATAAAAACTACAAAGTAGACATGAGTCGGAAAATACAAGCTAATGATGCAAGCCACCTACAATAATAAAAAAAAAAAACAAAACAGAACAAAATAAAACCAAAAACCAAAGTAGATATGTATCGAAATATACAAGCTAATTAATAATACAACAATACTGTAGTTCTTACCCAAATTTGATGTGTCGATCTTAGAAACTGAGAATTGAAATATCATTTGATCGAAATATTGGAATCCTAATTAACCATGTCTAATTCTTTCTGTGGAATAAAATAATATTTAAATAACTTAAATTCAGCTAATAATGACTAGCTTTATTGACTAACACTTGGTGGCGGAGACCGGCTTGGACGATCACGTGATCGTGTGCTTATTGTGAAATAAAAGAAGGTGAATAAAATATTTTTCTAACTTGAATAACTTTATTGACTAACACTAAATGATACTTCCTCGAGATGCAAAGTGTAACTGCTCCTATTTAAATATAAGACTAATTACACATACCGACCGTCCCTAAAACAAGTGACAAAAAATTTGATGATTGATATCCGAGATCTCAAATTTGAATCCTTATTGATTCATATTTTCAGTTAAGTTTATTTTTAAATAAAATAAACGAAACGGTATCATGCTACGTACTCATCTCTCAAAAAACAAAAAAAAGAAGACTAATTACATATAACTTTCTATAAAAATAACAAAATTATAAATATATATCTACAAAGTTCTAACTTATTTATTATATTATTTTTAAAAGACTAATTACATATAACTTTCTGTAAAAATAACAAAATTAATATTTTAATTATTTTATATTATACCTTCTTATCTCAATCAAAATTCTAGCAATAAGAACTCTTAGATTGGATTTTAAAGAGGAAGATGATGAGGAAGAAAATAACTATTGAAAATTTTTCGGAGAGATATTTCTACACGATTGTAATAGTTGAAATTTTTGGAGGGATATATTTGTGATGTCAAAATTGACATTTCACTTATTTGTTGTTAAAAAATAAATAGTTTTCTAACGGTAACTAATTAAAGGAACAAATATAAATATTATTAAACTTTTGCAAGAATAAAAGTTAAAAATTAAACTTTATAGATATATTTTCTTATTCGAAATATTTTCAGAGTGCTGTATACAATTAATCCTTAAATAAATAAATAAATAAATATATATNGAGAGAGAGAGAGAGAGAGTTAGCGCGCGCTAGGCTAGTATACTATCGGTAGCACGGAAACCTCCGTGCTACCAAGTTTTTTTTCAATGATGCGGCTTCCAAATCGACGATCGGCTCCGTTAGACTTAATCTACACTATTAAAAGTATTTGAAAACTAAATTTCATAATTTTTCGGTATCATTTACCTATCAAACAAGTAGCCTAAAAATGAATGGCTGAAAATAAAAATTTTATAAAAAAAGATGATAAAAGACTTGAATTTAAGATCAGATGTACTGATCTTACTCTAAATAGTGAAAGAAATTTTCTATAAAAATTTCATCAGATTTGAATTGTTTTACACCGTTAAATTCACAAACGCATCACATCTATCATTAAAATTGTTAATTTTGAGACCTTTTGATCACTAGCCAAATAATGTCGAAAAATTATGAAATTTAATTTTCAAATACTTTTAATAGTGTAGATCAAGTCTAACGGAGCCGATCGTCGATTCAGAAGTCGCAACATCGAAAATAACTTGGTAGTAGTGCACGGTTGTAGCAGTCGATTGAGTGCCGCTTTCGCTTACCTCGAATTGTTGCGTAATCTATTAAATAATTCTCACATTTATGACATAGAAAAGGATGTAGCTCGTAGTAAGCTTTCATGAGAGTTTTCGTCCTTCGAAGCGTCACCGTACAGGTCACATTTTTTGGTTCTATCCAGGAAAGCTATTGCATGCACTGCGTGCATCTTTAAATGTCGCGCATTCCTTTCTATATTGATTTTTTATTTTAAATTTCTACCGCCCGATAATTATAATTTTTTCTACATTTAAAAGGAGTAAAACTACGTACGTTCACAGTCTAAAAATGGATTGTAATCCTGAAACACACTAATTCAAAGACTATTTATTATTAATTTTATCAATTTTTTTACTATAAATTAAAAAAATATTCGTAAAACTCTCTACATTTTTCCACCTGTTTTAACTGTGGATTTAATATTTTTTATTACAAATGTGATAGTTCAAATTAAATTTTGCGATACCATGAAGCGCTCACAATTAAAGGTTTCTGGTGCACAATGTGTAACTAAAGCACTAGGTGCAAGCAATAGTTTCTCGACTTAGTCGCCAACCAGAAACCGGATAAGCTGCTCGATCGCCAGTTGGAAATGCTTGAGCAAAATTTCCACAAGAAGCTACTTACAGAAGATAATGGCGTAAGTTATTTTGTCTTTTCAATTCTTAAAGATCTTCAAGTTTTAACTATTAATTAGTCACTTCAATTTAATATTATATTTTAAAAAATAATAATTTGTGAATAGTATTAGTACCTAACCCCACCTGTGGTATTAGTTTCTTCATTTAATTTTATGAATAGTATCTAACCCCATCCAGATCTACTAGTATCTTTTATGAGCACTATTATTCCAATACATGCACCTAGCTTGTAGTCTAGGTGTAAATCTTACGCCCTGGCTTCTTTGTTATTATCTATATTATCTTACTTGTCTTTTTTTTTTAAAAAAAATTATCAAAAATTTATCAATCCTGAAATACAAGAGTGTAAGATGTATTTCCTATATAAAATGTAAAGATAGTATTTTTCTAGTTTTATAAACTCGATTCTACCGTACCTTTTCTCTTCTAGTCTTCTTCTATCCCTCATGCTCAAAAAGCTCACACTGAGGTAGTCAACAAAAAATAAAAAAATTAATATATATACTAATAAAGTTGGATATAATAAGTTTAAATTTTTTTATCAGCCGATTTCTTCTACCGGTTTACCTTTTGCTGGCTAAACTGTCAGTTGGAATGGCTCAATATAAAGTTGAGCTAGAATACTCTCAAAAGCACCAAAAAATTAGTGCTGTTAAATTTTTAATTCTTGGATGGAAAAATGTATGATTGAGATGATGGTAGTAGGTGCTGATAGGTGAAATAGTATTTGATCCAAGAACTATTAGTAATCAATGAGTAGATCAAAGGACTAAAACCTAATAGCACCAAGAGAGTGATACTTCTAAAAATATTCTAGCTCAATTCCTCATAAAAAAAAAAAAAAAAATATATATATATATATATATATATATATATATATATATATATATATATATATATATATATATATATAGTAGGGCTAGAATACTTGTAAAAGTATCATGGGGGTGATACTTGTGTATTTTTAGCCTTTGGATTGGAGAGATGTGAGGTTGGAGATGATGGTGGAGGTGGTGGTAGGTGGTGGTAGGTGCAATAGTATTTAATCAAGAACATTAATAATAAAAAACTAGATTCAATGTGCTTAAAACCTAATAGCACCATGATGGTGATATTGTAAAGTATCATAGCCCGCTCAATTATTATATATTATATATATATATATATATATATATATATATTATTATATATATATATCGAATACGCTATATCGAATGAAGCCGGAATACTATTAATAGCACCAATATAACTTTATGCTATTAAATTTTGTGCTATCGATATATATCTATTTATTGGGTTTAACTAAATAGTTTAATTGAGATGTTTTATAATCCGGCCGATCACCCATTGTAAAGCATTGCGTTTTATAGGAAGCCCCCCCCTAACAAGTTAATTACCAGCACGCTGCAATCTGCTGCTTCCCCAGATCAATGGAGGACGGCGTTACCGAACGCGGCGACTCAGAAGGGCGTTTCAAGCCGCACTTCCTGATCGTGATGTACCCGGTGCAGGGCCACATTAACCCGGCGCGCCGCCTCGCCCGCCGCCTCATCCACGTCGGCGGGGCGGCGCACGTCACGCTCTCGACATCTGTGTCCGGCCACCGCCGCATGTTCCCCTGCTCCTCCTCCCCCGACGACGAAGTAACCGACGGCCCGATCTCCTTCATCCCCTTCTCCGACGGCAACGACGAGGGCACCGACCCGGGCGCCCCCGACGCCCGCCGCCGCTTCGCCCGGACCCGGTCCGTCGGGTCCCAGACCCTTTCGTCCATCCTCGACCGCCTCGCGGCGCGCGGCCGCCGCGTGACCTGCGTGCTCTACACCATCCTCCTCCACTGGGCCGCCGACGTGGCGCGCCAGCGCGGCATCCCCTCCGCGCTCTGCTGGATCCAACCCGCGACCGTGCTCGCGGCGCTGCACCGCTTCTTCCACGGCCACGAGGGTCTCGTCGCCGCCCACGCGCGCGACCCCATGCACGCGGTGAGCTTCCCGGGCCTACCCCCGCTCCGGATCCGCGACCTCCCCTCCTTCCTCACCCCCGAAGACGACGACACCCAAGCCGCGCTCCTCGAGTCCTTCAGGGAGGTCTTCGAGACCCTCGACAGAGAGGGTCCGAGGCCCAGGGTGTTGGTGAACACGTGCGAGGCGTCGGAGGGCGACGCGCTCGGAGCTTTGGAGGCGGAGCTGGAGCTGTACGCGGTAGGGCCCTTGGTGCCGGCGCTGCTCCCCGCGCAGGAGGTCAAGGACGCGCGGTCGGAGGCCGATCTGTTCGCGCCCGACGAGAAGGGGTACATGGAGTGGCTGGAGGCGCAGGAGGCGAGGTCGGTGGTGTACGTGTCGTTCGGGAGCCTGGTGGTGATGAAGAAGAAGCAGGCGGAGGAGATGCGGATGGGTCTGAGGGAGAGCGGCAGGCCGTACCTGTGGGTGGTGAGGAGGGATAGTAGAGGCTCCACGGATCAGGAGGAGTGCTCTGGCACGGAGGAAGAAGAAGAAGACGAAGCAGCAGCAGCAGGGGGAGCGGGGATGGTGGTGGAGTGGTGCGACCAGCTGGAGGTGCTGGCGCACCGGGCGGTGGGGTGCTTCGTGACGCACTGCGGGTGGAACAGCGTGCTGGAGAGCCTGGCGTGCGGGGTGCCGACGGTGGGGGCGCCGCAGTGGGCGGACCAGGGGACGAACGCGCGCCTGATGGAGGAGGTGTGGGGGACGGGGCTGAGGGGGGAGATGGACGAGGAAGGGGTGCTGCGGTGCGAGGAGCTGATCCGGTGCTTGGAGGTGGTGATGGGGGAGGGGGAGAGGGCGAGGGAGATGAGGACCAGGGCGCAGGCCTGGCGGGAGAGGGCGCGGGAGGCGCTCGCCCCCGGTGGCTCCTCGGACCAGAGCCTCCGCGCGTTTACGGCGGAGGTCGCGCGGTGCGCCGATGCCGCGTGCGAGGGAGGGACCCACGACGGGCCGACAAGTTGTACAGGGAGCGCTATTTAATAGTTGGGTAAACTTCCTATTGCACCCCTATAATTTCATACTTTTCCACTTTAATAGTTTATAGTTTAAAGTGTATTAAATCAGTATCATGTGATTCTATTTTTATTTTTTCGTCAGTTTCTCTATTAATATTTTATTAAACTATATATAAAACACTTTAGATATTTTATCTAGATTTATCGAATATTTATTTTAGTATTTTTTATTTTTAACATTATTATTAATTTAACGAAAAAAATTAATAAACTTAATAATAAAAATATAAAAATAAAATTACAGAATACTAAATTGATATATTTTAAATTATAAAATATTAAAGTGAGAAAATTTAAAATAATAAAATGGTATTTAAAAAGACTCCTGTTCTTGTTTTTAAAAAATTATTATTTATTATTATAAGGTTTTTCTGACTCTGTTGTTTTGTGTCACGTGGCCGCAAGGCAAAAAGCCTAGTACTTCTATCTAATATTCTGTCTCGTCAAGTCAAAAGCCTGATCCTTATCCGATAAGTACGCTTTTATTTAATAATTATTTCTTCACTTCATTACCCATACCTATAAATCAATATAATATATTATAATAAATTTTCCGAGGGTTTTTTTTTTTTGAGAAATATTTTCCGAGGGTTTTATCACAGCAAAAAAAATATTTTGTGAAAGAGCCACATTACTTATTGAGGCATAAATCAACAAAAATTTATCACATATTCAATAAAAGTTTTGAAAATGTCCACTGCACCATAAACCGACTTTTTAAAAAACACATTATATATTTCTGTATTATAATAAATTATTTTGATATATATATATATATATCCTATCATATTTGATTTTATAATATTAATTATTAAATATTTTATCAATCATTAATATTCTATGTATTATATGGAGTATTATTATACACCATATATAAGTAAAAATTTTTCCTCTCTTTTAAATTATAAATGCATTTTATTGAACATTCTCTATATCAAATATATATTTTGATATACACCACATACCTAAAACTCTTTAAAATTAATTTCAAAATAAAATCTATCGATAATTTAAATTATTAGACTTAATTTACAAATAATATATATTTAATAAAATTTTAATTTTATAATATTAATTATTTAATATAAGTTGTTGTTTTATTGAATATTAATGTACAGAAGTTGCATGCGGTAGGACTAGGACACGGACGCGAGGATGGTGGAGGTGTGGGCCGCGGCCGCGGGGGTGTTAATGGCGCCGAATTGATTTTTGGAATTTGTACGGTTAAGAGTCAATGGAATTTATGGTGGATCCTCTCTCCACCGTTCAACCAATGAAATTGTTGCAACCTCTTGTGAATCCTCAATGATAGGGTTTTTTTTTGCAAATAGTCCCTGATAAAATTTTATTTTAAAATTGGTCCTGTCAAAAATTTATTTGTAAAAATGGCCCTACTTTTTTCTTGCAAGCGTCACGTCAGCGCCATACGGGCGGGGCAGAAGTTTAAGTTGAATATGGTGAATGATTCACCGTGTCCAATACAAATATCATATTGGACACGATGAATCATTCACCGTGTCCAATACAAATATCATATTGGACACGGTGAATCATTCACCGTGTCCAATACAAATATCCCCACTTAGTCAAAAATTGGGTAAGCCGAGTTAATTATATTGGACACGGTAAATGATTCACCGTGTCCAATAAAACCACCTAGGACTTAGTCATTTTTTGGTTAAGGATGTATTAGTATTGAATACGGTAGTATTGAACACGGTGAATGGTTCATCGTATCCAATATGATATTTGTATTGGACACGGTGAATCATTCACCGTGTTCAACTTAAACTCCTGCCCCATCCGCGTGGCGCAGACGTGGCGCTTGCGTGGCAGGGACAAGACCATTTTTGTAAATAAATTTTTGACAGGGCCAATTTTAAAATAAAATTTTGTGAATGAGCTATTTGCAAAAAGAACCCTCAATGATATGATTCTAATACTAATCTCATTCCATTTCAATTCTGGTTCGGATTCCAGTTTCGTTTCCACGCACAGCTGCACTCCAGATAGGAGCGTGTGCAAAGTTTGTATTATTTGCATTAAGTTTTTTCTTGTACTCTGCACTCCAGTGTCTTAGTAACAAACCCCATCACACTTTATACTAAAATTCAAGAAACATTTTCTTACTAGAGTATAAAATTGAAACAGAGTTTCGCTTCTAGTTGAGATTTATAAAATGAAGCTCTCCCTACTAATGTAAATCACAAGGTGTAGAATTAATTAGCAGTTTATCTAGTTTGGATTGTGAATTTATGAGCGACGCGGTACTTGGAATAAATTCTAAGCTTATTTATCAATTTAATGGGTACCGCTGAACTTGGTTCATGAAACTTGTGAACTTAGATGGTAGAATTTATTTGTATCTATCTCGTCGATCTCCACCAAAGTAATCTTTTCCGTACAAATTCATTTTCCACATAAATAAATGATTAAAAGTGTTACAAATGTAATAGATCCACATTTCTTTTTTTTTCTCTTTTTTTTTTTTTTAAATCGCAGAGAATCTTAAGCCCAACAAGCAGTTCCGCCAGATTTTTCAGACGAAAAAGGAGAGAAGAGAACGACTTGCCACAAAAGATTTTGTCGTGACATAATCGTCAACAATGCACATGTACTATATGCTCTTCCCAAATTACAAAACTAAAATAATACTAACAGTAATTATTCATCATAGTAGTAAAATAACTCGTGTGTGTACACCACCTACTAGCTAGTAAGAGTAAATTTCGCACTCGATCCGCTAATTCTAAAGTACATAATTATTTTAAAAAATAAAAAATTAGAGAAAATTAACAAGACTAGAAGAGAAATAGTAGCCACCAACTTGGACGAGTGGTATATATATATATTATATATATTATATAAAATTGAAACCTTAATTATTTATTTAGAGTATTAGGTAAATGGATGATACTCTCCACGTACGCCGTCAGATTGCGATCCGACGACCCTCCTTTGCTCAGGGCCTGCATGGCCTTCTCCCTCCAGGTCTCCGCCCTCCGCCGCATCTCCGCGGCGCCGTCCCCCTCCCCCAGCACCGTCTCCAAACAGCGCCTCAGCTCGTCCCTCTCCAGCACCCCCTCGGCGCTGAGCCGCGCCCGCACCGCCGTCCCCCACGCGGCGGCCGCCAAGCGCGCGTTCATCCCCTGGTCCGACATCCGCGGCGCCGCCACCATCGGCACGCCGCACGCCAGGCTCTCCAGCACGCTGTTCCACCCGCAGTGCGTCACGAAGCACCCCACCGCCCGGTGCGCCAGCACCTCCAGCTGGTCGCACCACTCCACCACCATCCCCGCTCCCCCTGCTTCTTCGTCTTCCTCTTCTTCCGTGCCAGGGCACTCCTCCTGATCCGTGGAGCCTCTACTATCCCTCCTCACCACCCACAGGTACGGCCTGCCGCTCTCCCTCAGACCCATCAGCATCTCCTCCGCCTGCTTCTTCTTCATCACCACCAGGCTCCCGAACGACACGTACACCACCGACCTCGCCTCCTGCGCGTCCAGCCACTCCATGTACCCCTTCTCGTCGGGCGCGAACAGATCGGCCTCCGACCGCGCGTCCTTGACCTCCTGCGCGGGGAGCAGCGCCGGCACCAAGGGCCCTACCGCGTACAGCTCCAGCTCCGCCTCCAAAGCTCCGAGCGCGTCGCCCTCCGACGCCTCGCACGTGTTCACCAACACCCTGGGCCTCGGACCCTCTCTGTCGAGGGTCTCGAAGACCTCCCTGAAGGACTCGAGGAGCGCGGCTTGGGTGTCGTCGTCTTCGGAGGTGAGGAAGGAGGGGAGGTCGCGGATCCGGAGCGGGGGTAGGCCCGGGAAGCTCACCGCGTGCATGGGGTCGCGCGCGTGGGCGGCGACGAGACCCTCGTGGCCGTGGAAGAAGCGGTGCAGCGCCGCGAGCACGGTCGCGGGTTGGATCCAGCAGAGCGCGGAGGGGATGCCGCGCTGGCGCGCCACGTCGGCGGCCCAGTGGAGGAGGATGGTGTAGAGCACGCAGGTCACGCGGCGGCCGCGCGCCGCGAGGCGGTCGAGGATGGACGAAAGGGTCTGGGACCCGACGGACCGGGTCCGGGCGAAGCGGCGGCGGGCGTCGGGGGCGCCCGGGTCGGTGCCCTCGTCGTTGCCGTCGGAGAAGGGGATGAAGGAGATCGGGCCGTCGGTTACTTCTTCGTCGTCGTCGGAGGAGGAGCAGGGGAACATGCGGCGGTGGCCGGACACAGATGTCGAGAGCGTGACGTGCGCCGCCCCGCCGACGTGGATGAGGCGGCGGGCGAGGCGGCGCGCCGGGTTAATGTGGCCCTGCACCGGGTACATCACGATCAGGAAGTGCGGCTTGAAACGCCCTTCTGAGTCGCCGCGTTCGGTAACGCCGTCCTCCATTGATCTGGGGAAGCAGCAGATTGCAGCGTGCTGGTAATTAACTTGTTAGGGGGGCTTCCTATAAAAAGCAATGCTTTAGAATGGGTGATCGGCCGGATTATAAAACATCTCAATTAAATTATTTAGTTAAGATAATTCAAAACACGATAGCTATATATAGATAAATAACCCANCCCCCTCGGCGCTGAGCCGCGCCCGCACCGCCGTCCCCCACGCGGCGGCCGCCAAGCGCGCGTTCATCCCCTGGTCCGACATCCGCGGCGCCGCGACCATCGGCACGCCGCACGCCACGCTCTCCAGCACGCTGTTCCACCCGCAGTGCGTCACGAAGCACCCGACCGCGCGGTGCGACAGCACCTTCAGCTGGTCGCACCACCCCACCACCACCCCCTTCTCCGCCCTGTCCTGCAGCCCCGCCGGCCCTTCGCCTCGGTTGTCCCGCCGCACCACCCAGATGTACGGCCGCCCGCACCCCTCCAGCCCCTGCAGCAGCTCCTCCAGCTGCTCCTTCGTGGCCGTCGACAGGCTCCCGAACGACACGTACACCACCGACCTCTCCGGCCTCGCGTCGAGCCACTCCACGTACCGCTGCTCGTCGTCCCGCTCGAACAGGTCGCCCCCCGCTTCCGCTTCGACATCGACGTTATCGCTAAACAGCGAGGGTTTAAGCACCGGGCCTATGGGGACTGCGTCCAAGTGCTCGTTTATCGACGCGAGCTCTCGCGGCTCCAGCTCTTCGAACGTGTTAACCAATACGGTGGGCCTCGCGCCGCCGATCTCCTTCTCCTTATCTAACACGGCGAAGAGGTCGCGGAGCGCCCGGTACACGGAGTAGAACGCGGAGGTTTCCTCGATGGAGTCGACGAGGAATGAGGGGAGGTCGCGCATGTCGTGCGGCGGAAGCCCCGGTAAATTCACCACGGAGGACGGGTCGCGGTGGTGCGCAGAGATTACGCCGTCGTAGCCGTGGAAGTAGTGGTAGTATACGGCGAAGACGGAGGCGGGTTGGATCCAGTAGAGGGTGGAGGGGATCCCGTGCCGGCGCGCCACATCGGCGACCCACGGTAGGATAATGGTGTAGATGATGCAGGAGACCGGGCGGCCCCGCGCCGCGAAATTACCTATGTATTAATTGTTCCTTGTTGAATATGTATAATAAATAATATTAACATATATATAGGTACATACCGTTCTCTCCCTAACAGTTTAAGCTTTTAGAACGATAAATTATTTTGTATTTACCGACGAGGTCAGAGAGGTGGCGGGAACCGTGCCGTTCGAATTCGGACATGTAGCGGTTGAATTCAGATAGTCCACCATTCCATCCGTGGTCGTGGCCGTCGGAGAAGGGGGCGTAGGTGAGGAGGCCGTCGTCGTGGAGGATGTCGTCGTCGTCGGATCGGGAGGAGGCCGAGGGGAACATGCGGCGGTGGGCGGCGGTGGTCGTGGAGAAGGTGACGGAGGCGGAGGGGGCAGCGGCAAGGGCGAGGCGCTTGGCGAGGTTGAGCGCCGGGTTGATGTGGCCTTGGAAGGGGAACGTCACCACTAAAAAATGCTTGTGCTTCTGCTTTTGCCGCGATGATTGTTGCTGCTCGAGATGAGCTGCCATTCCCCTATAGGTTAGTTGTTGAACTGGAAGTAAGAGATTGAATCGACAAGAACGAAGTAGTGTGATCTCCAAGTATAACGTTTTATAAATTGTGTGGCTGCTATTATTTGGCGAGATATTGGAGGGAGCTCAGGGGGTTTGGATTTTGGGTGGTTGGTGAGATAATTTGACTGTGATATTATGACTAAGAGAGAGGGGATTGGTTAGTGACATCACTGGGGATGTCACCATTTTTTTGCTTCGTTCTCGTCTCCAGTACACCCTCGAAAGAAATTTATAATTTTTAAGTAATTACAACTTAAAAAAATTAAAAGATTGTAGACCTAGTAATTTCTTTTCTTTACTTTTTCATTTTGCTAGAGTTAGACGGCAGATATTTTAACATAGAAATATTCTGGATCAAATATTACTTTAGTAACTTATTAGTATATTAATAATTAAATAAATACTTTAGAGATAATTGCATATGGCTTCCTACAAAAATATCAAATAGCAAATATCTCCCTACAAAATTAAAGTTATCAAATTTATTCCTTTAAAAATTTTTCCGTCCATAAATATACCCTTTTGTTCTCAAATTTATATAATTATAAGTTAAAAAAGTTAACGATAGTTACCTAAGAAAAAAAAATGACATTTTTACGCCTTATATATATAAATAATTTGTATTCTAACGTTGAGTCTTCCTCATATTTCTCATTCTCTCTTTTTTATCAATCGCAACGACGAGACCTATGACGGTGACGACATAGGCCCTCCTTTGCAATAAAAATAAGGTACACTGCATGTGCCGCGACGAAAGCAAGATGAGAGAGAAAGAAAAATGATTTTCTGTTGGAATAAATTTGTAAAAATAAAATAATTCTTTTATACACCAACCGTTAAAAAATTAATGATGAATCAAATAATAGAAACATATGTGAACGAATCAGAACTATTGGAAGGATATATTTATAAATCAGAAAAAATTTGAATGAATAAATTTGATAACTTAATTTTTATAGAGATATATTTGCTGTTTGATATCTTTGTAGATGCCTGTATGAATTAACCCTGCATATTAAATATGCAAACATATCAACAATTCATATGTAAGTAGTTCTGTTTAAAAAGGTGCATGAACAGCTCTTGTTATAAACTATTTAAATAAATTTTGAGCACTCAAATTTTCATTCTGATTTTATATGTAAACGTTAGGTAATAAAATTAAAATTTTAAAAATTAGATAGTCATGATAATAGGTTTTAAATAATTTTTATAAAAGTAGCTAATAAACAAAGTTATCCTGTTAGACCCAACCCAACTTTCTTCAGCCATCCATTCTTGATTTTATATATGCGGCCCATTGGTTCAGTTTTAGCTGTCATACTGAAAAAGTTTTAAAAAAAACAAAAAAAAGAAACAAAAGAGGGAAAAAAAAAAGAAGGGTTGACGTAGACGCGTCCAGCGAATTGTCTCCACGTTGCTGAGAAATTATCGCAAAACGAACAAAAATTTAAAAAAAAAAAAACGTGACAAATGGACTGATTGTCTTAGCAAATTACAACACCATTAGACATTACAATAAAATATTTAATAATAACTTATTTAATAATTATCGATTGTTGCTGGTGCAGATGAAAAGCAAATAATAAAAAGCTTGACGCTTGATACTCAAAATTTTAAGTTCATATTCTAGTTACATCATATTTTCAAATAAATAATTTCTAAAACTAAAAAGTAAATTATTTTTAAAAAAGAAATACAGTATGTAAATAACATGCTGTCTTTCTCTTAAAAAAAAAGCTTATTTAATAAATTTTTTATTATAATAATATTTATAATTTGATATAATAGCATATTTTACACACGATATAGTTTATCATATTCTAAACATAACAAAAAAGACAAATATTGTATACATTCTATACTCTTTTATCATATTTATTATTTACCAAATACATTTTTTTAAAAAAATTAAAAGGTTTGACGCATAAAAAATTTATGCATCCAATCGGGACTTTTTAACTTTTACCATGCGATACCGATCATACCAAGGACAGTTAGTTAAGGATTTAATAGTTGGCAACTAAGATTTCAAGTTCGAAACCTAATTGCTATAAACCTTTAGCTGAGTTCATTTCAAAAAACATATACAAGGTGAATTGTTTGTTATCTTTTTCTTTCAAAAAAAAAAATCATGTGATTAAGTCGAAATCCAACCTAATCTCATCTTCTTGCATAGATTCTCCATATGAATATTTCGAACTCCTTAGAAAATAGAGACATACTTCTTTATAGGGGTGCATATTCCACCCAAATTCGAGCTGGCTCGAATTAATTTCGAACGAGTCATTTTCGAGCCTATTTCTAATCGAACACAAGCCGGCTCATGAGCGGCGAGTTAGACTTGCAGCACTACTTTATAGGCAATTCGTCCACACGTGATGTTCTAATTTGTATTCCTTTCTTGATTCATGAGAAGCATCTCTAAGAAAAGTACTATCTAAACACTTATACGTGTATATCTTATAACCCTTCAATAGTAGGATTCAAAAAGATCTAAATAAATTGTTAGTAAAAAAAATTTAAAAGTAAAAGTGAGAACCCTTAGATGAATGGAGTGTAAACTGTAAAATGTAAATCAAATCAAGGAACGTACACCTCAAATCGCTCGTTCTATAAAGGCATCCACATAGTTAGGAGTTAATATACGAAAATGTTTCCTATAATCCTGCATCCTCCATGCATGGAATGCAAAACAAAAACTTTATGAAATCAAAACTTTCTAGATAGGTAATCAAATTTTATAAAAGGTAACACCTTGGCACTAAATTTATATCTAGATTTAATTTATCGAGGTGTGAAGAAGGGAAGAATGTTAACAGGTGATATCTTACAGTTCTATACGAAATAGGATAAAATAATTGCGATTAGATAAACTCTCTCGCTTACGTAGCTTATTATTGTATCGAATTCGTGAGTGTATGATTTCTCGGAAAAAAATAAGTGTAACAGAATGATTATTCTCGTTAGCAAACCATATGACTAGTAAAAATGCCATAATCCTAGGCCCTGCTGTATAGAATTCTACTTTTTTTTTGTGGAACGATTAAGATTGAATCACGAGTTATGTACAAACTTGCTAGTTCAGGCAAAAAGAATATTACTACACATACAACAAATTGATTTACAGTAGATGCAAGTAAAATATATACACAAACTGACAGGTAAATTTACCTAGCCACCAGATCCTCGGCACTCCGGCTGCAGAATTAAGTTTACCTAGTCCTGAGATGTTGCAGAGTACTCAAAAAGAAGGCGATTCGACGGGGTGGATTGGAAAAGAATTCGAAGGCGGCTGCTTAGCTGATAAGTTAAAGTCCATTGCATGGCCATTTCTGAATCTTTCATCTGTCGAACAACCGAGGCCTGAAAAATATACCAAAAAAAAAGTTGCAAAAAAAGATAGTAAAGAGTAAGCTGGGAAAAGAAATGCAATCATATTAAGAGATGATGGCACTGGAGTTTCTACGGGCAGTGAAATGCATTACCTGAAGACGTTTTCCGAGCTGCACTTCAACCTCTGTGGCAAAAGAAATATTGTTGGCAAGGGACTTTAGGGGGTCAACGGTTGGGTCCACAGAGAGTAAACTTGGGATTCGTGGAGCATAGACTAGCCGCCACCGTGCCTGCCTAAATTCTCCCTTGCTTTCTATTCTCGGCATCAAGGTTTCGAGCGTTGCAGTTGCAAGCTTCTTGAATGCAAGCTGCCCATCACCTTCCAACAGAGACTCTGCTAACTGGCTCTCAAAAAACTTCGCAGCCTGCGGTAATTTGAGGGAAATAATAAATTTTCCGAAGGGCCACTTAACTAGCATATTTATAAATAAAATAGCAGAAATGTAGTAAATTATATAACCAAAATAAGATCATATTGTCACAAACTTTCTTGCATGTTGTCATTCAGCAAACCCTTTTTGTTCTACCCTTTCTAGGGCAAGACTAACTCAATCTAAAGTTACATATGCTAGATATATTCTTTTTCCTGAATCAGAATGCAAAAAATAATGATCATTCAAAAGAGATCCTGAAGGTAAAAAAAGAAAAATTCCAGGTCCAGGAAAATAGATGATAGGGTAAAAAGAAACATATATTGATCATTATTTCTCACCAAGTTAGGATAATTCATTTCATCTACCAATATAAACTTTCTTTACCTCAGAAGGTGAAAGAACATCCTGATCCACAGAACGTGTAGACGTCACCACAATATTATCCTGCCATGTGCTAGCCCGACTTTGGATCCTGAGTTGCCACTCAGACCCAACTAATGTTAAATCCAGGATGGGGTCTAAACCAAAATCAGGCTCAAACTTAGCTATATTCAGATGGTCGCGTTTGAGTCTAACCTGCAATTAAGCCACTCAACATGTTACTTTTCATGCGAGATAGGATAAGACTGAGTTTGCAGCCATGGTATATTTAACAATTATCCAATAATCCGAAAGTGACATAAAACTACCTGGGTAGCAACTAAATTGACTTCTCCATTTTCGAAAGTCAAAATCCCTTTAGGTCTTATGCCCTTTGGATGAGCCAATCCATTAAGCTCGAGCTCACCACTAACACCAAAATTAAGAATTAAAGGGTACACTATCCTCAGCTCTGGTCCCAGAATTAACTTTAAATCAGTGAGCCGAACATCAATGCCCATTTTATTATTAGCTTGCTCAATGTTCCTCTCTACTTCTGTTTGTTGACCTGTAAACAACAATATAATATATCAGCAGGTTGATGCCTTAGATTAATAAACTACAATAATACTATTAATAGGTAAAATCACATACCAGCAGTTTGAGGCCATTTATTATCCGCTGCAGTAGGTGATGATCCCAAGAAGCGTGAAAAACTCCCTGACGGTATCATTCGGCTATAACCAGGAGAAGGAAAGCTAGACTTTGTCGAGTCCAATCTATTAGTAACATTGCCATTCCCCTTATCATGAGGCACATATGCTTCACCATGGCTCAATTGAATCATTCCAGATACATTTGGCTGCAATATGGAGCCCATAACTTGCAGTTGGCTGTCTACTTGGCCACTGAAATTGATTTGATCAGCTTTTTCTTAGAGTTCGAATATCAATATAGCAATGTACAAAGCTAAAGTCCGTGGAAAACAATTTAAGAAAATGTGTTATATCTTGCTAACTAAAAGAACTGAAAGACATGGAACTGACCTCAAAATATTCTTAGCTCGAACTTCTAGGACTTCACATTTCAAATCAATTTTATCACTGGAGGATGACTCACTACTTTTGAGAGGCAAGTTCCCTTTGAGTGACAATTTACCCTTTCTGTTTACCCTGCTTTCCATAGAATTGATACATAATCTATTAGATACAACATGAATTGTACCCCCCAAATTTGTCAGTGGCTTTCGAAGGAAAGGAGAAGAAACAAATGCACGGTGAAATGATGCAGATCCATCAACGACAGGCTGCTCGACAGTGCCAGTGACCTATAGCAAATGCCGAATATTTTAGGAAAATAGTTTGATGAGTCAAGTTATAATTAATCTGGAAATGAAAACAGTATACAGCGTTCTGCTTAATTAATTAAGGCATACCAACCTGAAGGATAATATCAGCATAACCTTGAAGCCACTTTGCATACGGACACAAAGCTGTTAACAACATCATGCCCCCGTCCTTAATATCTGCATTAACTCGTACCTCACCAGCATCTAAAATGTTCCAATTCAAACCCTTGAGACTTTCTGCTAGTTGTAAGTCCCAACTCTCTTCAGTCTTATCTCTCACAGACTTCTTTTCAACAATTTCATCAGAAGATCCTCTCTCACTTTCTTTCGTCCAAGCAGGGATACGTATAATTGCTTTTCCACTATCCTTCTCTTTATCAATTTCTTCATGAGAATCAATTCCAATGTAAGTCACAGGAACACTTCCCTGAATATGAACATGCCCACTTTGCAGTATGGGTTCAAAATTAGCATTAAATAAAAAGCGGCTTGTGGAGGTTATCGAAGCCACTACTTCAGCTCGACCAAGATCTATTACTCCTACAGTGCCATCTAATAATCTTACTTGAACATCACATTCTGGTTTTGCAAGAGTGCCCCTCAGGTCTCCTTCCATGTGAAGAATACCTTTTATGGGTGTTAACCAATTCCGTAGGAAATGCATTGAGTCTGATGTTGAAGATTCTATTATCTGTACCAGAGTTGGTACGAGACCAACCGGGAAGTTGAGTACAGCAAAATGAAGATTCGAGACTGGGCCTAGCAAGGTTCCATCAGCGTGAAGAGTAGCATTATCTTTCTGGATAAATAACTTTTCAAGTCGCAGACCATTGTTGTTACTATATGCACCAGATGCCAATACTCTTTGGGTCTTATAAGTTCCCCACTCCCAATCCTCTCCGTGAAAGTCAAAATCCGCCTGTATAAAGCAGAAAACTGTTAGACAAGCATAATCATGTTGTACTTAAAAGTTCGTAATACACATAGTACAGGTTACTCACAATGATATGTTTATATACTCTCAAATCATCATTTTCAAAAGAAAATTTGACAGAGTTCAATAAGGATGTTAAGTAAATAAATCAAGGACAGAATTCATAAGACAAATTATTCCAGCTCTTATATGGGATTAGATGTACAATACCACTGATAACAGTCTGAAAGCATTTCAGAGACATGTTTAACTTTCCAATATAAGTTGTTCATGCTCATTTGAATCACTACTAGATCATATTTGTAATACTAAATTAAGATCTCATGTACTTGCCATTGTATCTCCATTGCCTCCTCCACTAGCATCAAGAGAGCCATGCCAGCGACCTTTGAGTTCGGACAAGCCAGGAAGAACAATGTCCTCGTAGATATTGTCATCTAGCCAATCATGGTGGTTTTGTATTGCCTGCAATATGATGGAGATCCATCGAACTATTAACTGGCAGAGCAAGTTAAATCTTTGAGTTATAACTGACACATAGTAATATGTCTGCAAATATTTCAAGTTGGCCCCTTTATCTAAGTCTTAGAAACACATAGAAGCCATTTAGAAGAGCAAGATAAATCATTAAGTCATAACCAAAACATAGAGATATGTCTGTAAACAAGGATGATACATTTGAAGTTGGCCCCTTTATCCAAGTCTTAGAAACACATAGAAGCCACTTTTCCTTATAAGACAACAATTCATATTTTGCAAATGCAAACACATAACATAGCTGGGCAAAAAACCTTTAGCTGGTCATGAAGGCTTTCAGCGTGAAATCCAACAGATTGCAGAGCTTGCATAAAAAGTTCCTGCAATATATAAGCAAAGTTGCACAATAAACAACACAATTATTTCACATCAAGAAACAAGAATAACAAGAACTCCTAAAGCACATTCAGGACTTCAAATAACACATACAAGCTATCAGATTGATATCACCAACTGTTCCCGAAATTTAGAAATTCTACTATTTTCTTAGTGAAGAGCACTCTATGTAAAGTTGGTTTTTACCAGACACGTGTGAGAATAACTCTTTCTTTATAGTTTCTTTAATGCATTCTGAAAGAAATGGATGAACTAGTAAAACTTGAAGACAAACAAGACAAACTAGATGTTAATAGGATTGAGGATCATCATCATTCATATAGAATTTGCTAGATAGAGTTGATTACTTTTCAGTTTTATGTACGTGGTCACAAAGTTACAAAAGTTCTCTATGTTTTACCAAAAAAAAGGCCACATCTATACATTTTACCATGACAAACAATCTAGCACAGTGTATATGCAAAGCAATAAGTTGATACAAAAGCATCAGCACCTTGGCTCTAGAACGAACAGCAGGGTCAATGCTACGAGAAAGAAGAGTGGCCAGGGGAAGCATCTCAGCGACTTCAGCAAAAGGAACTTCCAGTCTCATCCGCCACCTCCCCATTGAGGAAATTATGCTACCAAGATGCCCAGCCATTGCCTTCTTTAGTAACCTATCCCTCTCCTTGTTTGTGGGATATCTGTCACGTATTCCAGGCAATACGTACTCCCCTTGAAGCTCATATCGGCTACTAGCTTGTTCTAAGACAGATTTTTTTATAGTAATCTACAAGGTCAAATATGTAACTGTTTAATAAGTTCATCTAAGTAATAGTAGCAACAATTAGATAAAGAATAGATGGAAAGAGATACCAGGATCTAGGCTCCTAGACCAAGTGATAATGACAAATCCAATAGAATTATCTTAATCAAGATACATAAAAACTGTTCAAGCAAGACGAGAAAAAAAAAAGAAGCTGCTTACAACATCACCACTCCATCGGGCAGCCACATCAAGGGCTTCACCTAGCACACCACTGAATTTGGGATGAAGCACCGACAACTGCACATGGCCCCTCCTTTTTTGAAAGTTAAGTTGAACCTCAGCCTGCAAACACGCAAGTACTGAACAGATTGTAATTATCTAAAACTTTAAAAAATGCCAATGGAAATAAGGCAGATGAACAAATTTGAAATTTAAAAGTAAAGTGGCATTGCCCCAAGGGATCTATATTGATCTTTGGATAACGCTAGATGGGCAATGTATAAAAATAAAGCTAATGGAACATTCGCAGGAAAGTTAACCTTACATGTGCATTCATACATGTGCGAGCATAAGTACTTGCATTTTCCCCCCACTAGTATTCTAGTCTAATTAAATATGCACTAATGCATTACCACAGGCGAGAATAAAAAGACATTGTGCGAAGGAAGCATAAGTAGTCTTAATTTTTTGGTCCGCTTCTCCCAGCTTTAAATTACTGAAAAACTAACATGAACAATCATCAGAGAACAGTGTTTTCAATATTAATATCCAAATCGTGGACTCAATTTAAATAGGAGAAAATTAAATGACACTAGGAGAGTGGTGGGACTCAAACACAAGACCTTTTATTCTGATACCATGTTACAAATACAATGTGTCGTAAATAACATGTAAGACCATCCACTAGTTCCAATGAGAAATGACCTTCTTTTATATTCTCCATAATTAAGAAAGGATCAGGAGAAGAAAATAGAAGAAGAAACAAAAGAGATGCACCGCAGCATCCCCAAACCAGCCGCAGTCTTCTAAATTTATTAAGGCACCAACTCTCAATTTTTTACATAAGGACTAAAATACCCCTAACTTGATACCCTTTACTAAACCAGATTTCAAAGTAAACCAGCTTGTTCGACTTAAACCCAAACCATAAACCTGAACATAATTTTAAAAAGAAAACCTATCAGATTTAACATCAACCTAAAAGGCTGGAACAAATAGAACTGTCCCATTCATTGTTCTGAACTAAACTTTATTTTACCTTTTGAATATTTCCACGAAGAGATGCAAGCTCCAATTCATCAAGTGGTAGGTTCCGCACCTAAGAACAGAAGGAAAAAGATCAGACAGTATACATTTTCTGATGCCAAAAGCAAAGCATTCAAGTAAGAATATTACAAGCACATAATGCACCAAACATCCGTCTTACAAGTTACAACTGCAAGACTTGATAAAGTGGTACCTCCAAATTAGTTGAATTTTGAGGATTATAGTAGGCATTTGCTCGTAGCTGCCCTTTTTGAAGAGAAATAGAAACAAATCTTCTGTCTTCAGCCATCTGCTCTGTGCTTAACCAAAATGGTCCAATAACTTCTGCTGACAAATTTTCATCAGGTCTTCCAGTAGCATTCAACTGGTTAGCCACAAAGCAAAATTTTGGAGAAATATATGTAAGTACAAAGAGGAAAATACTAACATAATACGCTTATAATCTGGCACATGTCAGATAAAAAGAATTAGTATCAGTGTAAGCAAAAGTAAATGCACATATGCATGTTGTTATATGATAATGTATTAGAGAAAAAGCTATAAGAAATAGTTTTCAAGATAAAAACTTTCTGTAAACGAAATAAATTTCAAAGACTTAAAAATACGTAATACTTTTAGGTGATTAAACTCCTATCCTGCGTGTAAGCAACACAAACTAAGGCAACTATCATCCAATCTATATGAAGCAATAAAAAGTAGCATATATAAGATCATATCAAAATTGACCAAGGAGAGGGAGTTTACATTTGGAATCATCATGCAAGTATGCAACCTTGGAAGACATTCCTAATGAAATTGCGAGTTATAAGATCTTACCTTCAAACCATTATGTCCTAGAGAAAGAAAACCAGACAGCTGCGGTGCCAACATAAGTTGATTAAGCTTTATTCCCGATAAAGAGATCTCCCCGATAAGTCTCGGTACATCATTATCAACCATATTATGCTCTAATGAATTCTTTACAAAACTGTATAACTTCTCATCAATGTTATTGAGTGATTTGAAAATTTTTCCTTGAAACTTGATCTTTCCAGTGGCTTTTAAATGCAAAGGGCGTGGGGAATCAAAAGGGCTAGAAGTTATAAAGCTAGCAAACTCGAACCCTCGCATTCGTAAATCCAAATCAACTCCTTCAATAAATAAAGGCATGGTTCTTTTAATATCTTTTATGTCACTGTGTAGCCAGTAATCACGGGGATAAGCTGTTTGTATTTGACCATACAAGTCAAAGGCAACTGATGATGAAGTGATAGCAATATAATCATGTGATATAATAATGTTTCCACGTGCGTCAGTGAACGAGTCTTCAGCATTTGGTGCAGCCCACTTTATGTCAAAGTTCCTGAAGTCAAAGATAAAGATAAGTCATTGCCATCTAAATCATGAGAATAGTTAAAAGTGGTTATAATGGATGTAGCTAATTATAGCACTTACGGTCTCAAAAGAGGACCAGATACTCTAGTCTCTCCATTAAGCTCCCCAATCTTGAGTGCTGTCAGTGGAACACCTCCAGGCATGTATCTCTGCAATACTTTATCAAGTAAAATGTTCCCAGACAAATTAACATCCATTGCTGTATCATCAACTTCGCCCTGTATAATAAGTGAAGAATGGACAACATGAATTTGAGTATCGCGTTGTTAGGAAAAAGTTAAAAAACAGCACGAAGAGGGATATAATAATTTAGTCCAAGTGCGGATTTATTAACGCCCTGTATAATAAGTGAAGAATGGACAACATGAATTTGAGTATCGCGTTGTTAGGAAAAAGTTAAAAAACAGCACGAAGAGGGATATAATAATTTAGTCCAAGTGCGGATTTATTAACAAGAAAAAAGATGATGGAAAATCAGTCTTAATTGCAGAGTTATTTTCCAGCTGCATGTAGAGGTATGCAAGCCCGCTAAAACATACTTGATGACATGAATGGCTTTCAGATCCATATGCTAAGACACAATTTACGTTAGTCCTTTTCAATACTCTCAAAACAGATGAATTTCAACAAAGTAAGAAATGTGTTGTACTTACAAGCAGTGTTATAAGAAAAACGGATTTATGAAGTTTCTCTTCAATATGTAACCAGGCCTTAATTCTTAGGATAATGTACAAATAAATGCCTGAAGGCTTTTTTCGTTCTCTCTTATAAGCAGTGTTCTAAGTAGATAAATGGATTTATATGGTTTCTCTTTACTATGTAACCAAGCCTTAATTGTGAAGATAACTTAAGAACGTAACAAATCTTATACCTTGTCTGCCGCTTTTGAGGGCATCAAACTTAGTATATTCTTCTTTGAAAACAATTAGCACCCGTTTGGTTCGGGGTTAAGAGGTGGAATAACCCCTTAACCCCGAAGTTATTCCCAAACACCTAATTTGAAAGGTGGGGTTAGTGGGGTTAGCTAACCCCACCCCAAATGGGCTATTCCGGGATAGCCCATTTGGGGTACCACCCCACCCCACTACTACAAACAAACAAACAAAACACTATTTTACTCAATATCCTTCTTATCCCACCTACTTCAACCAAACACTATTTTATCTATACCTAGACTAAACCCAATTCTCAACCAAATACAAAATTACTCTAACCCCACCTTAACCCTGAACTTAACTCTATCTTTGGAATAATAAATTTTTACTTAACCTCGAACCAAACGGTGGCTTAGGAATTAATTCCTGAAGGTTATCTCTTGTTCTGCTGTAATTCATATTATCTAACAATTTATCGATATAAACCTAGTCTTTATGTTATCAATAAATAAGCAAACTAAGCACGATACGATAAAATTAATCAAGTATGACAGGAAAGGACAAAAAAAATTACAGGCAGCTACTTGGCTCCACGCAGCATGTATAAAAGTATAAAACCATGTATATTAAATAGCAATGAGCAATGTACCTCAGGGCAAATCCATGCATTACCGGGCTTTTTCGGTTCTCTTATTCGAAAATTTGTCCTTGAGCACTACAATTAATCTCTTGTTCCGTTGTAATTCATACTATCTAACTATTTATCGATATTAACCTTGTCTTTATGTTATCAATAAATAAGCAAACTAAGCATTTATACAATAAAATTAATCAATTATGACAGGAAAGGACAAAAAAATTACAGGCAGCTACTTGGCTCCACGTTATAAAAGTATAAAACCATGTATATTAACTAGCAGTAAGCAATGTACCTCAGGGCAAATCCATGCATTACCGGCCCCTCGAATTTCTCCTCCGTCAAGAAGTCTCGCTCTAATGCCATATAAATCAGCAACCTAGCAACAGCGACTATTGTATTAACAAAAGCTAACTATAAAGGACAATGCAAAAATAGATTATTTACAAGCAAGCATGATAGAAGTTGATACTTACACAGTTATCAAGATTGAAGGTAAAATTGGCTGATACATGTGTGAAAGGAATACGATCAAATGCTGCCACCGCACCAGCCTCTGTATTGCTCATTACAGATTCGGATGCAGAAGATAGGGGCATGGTAGAAGCCGAAAGAAATTTCCTTGGCATAATTCCGCTTCCCACAAAAATAGGGGCATCTAGAGGACCTTGACAATTGAATATAGCAGTAACTGAGCCAGCCAACTGAATCAAGCACCAGCAGTGAACCACATCTTAAAGAGAGGAAATACAAACCAGAAAAGTGGCAATAGGATATGAACATTTTGTTCAGGAGGTCAAATTCAAGTAAAATGCTGTGATCCAAAGCATGAGCATGAGTGCAGTAGGCAGTCAGCGAGTACTACATAAATGCACCATGTGCTCATGAATATTTGAATATCCTTCTCTTGGGCAGAGAGAAGAAAGCAAACTAAAAATAACCAGAACAGGACTGACCAAGATAACATGGATTAGATTCAAACAAACCAGTTTACTAAGAGAGCAACTATTTGAGCTCTAGATCCAGGACAACAAAAACATTCAGCCCAGTTTGGATATTAGAATAAGAATTCAAAGATAACATATTTGGTATGAAAATTTTCTTGTATGATTGGAAGGTAGGGAGTTTGATTTTTACTCCTTGAGAGGTCTTGGCATCCTTGATTGGCTAGGATAGCATATGTCACCTACAAAGTGATTTAACTTATTCCAAAAAAATAACTTTAAAGCCCAGCACAGTATCCATTTTATACATCTGATCACGCTCATCTACCAAATACTACATGCATCTTGAGTAAATTAAAGGGATATACTGAATAATATGTTCATGTGTCCAAACAACCCCTTCATCTCAGAGACATCTTATTCAAATTGTTTTGTCATTTTGATGCATATATTTATTAAAATTGCTTCTATACATACTCAGTTTTGACAAATTTATTTCGAACCTTCAGAACTAAAGTCTAAAATACCGATAAATAGTCAAGGGAAACAGCAAAAGGCATAAATATCAGGTGATAATGAATGATTTCAAATTAGCCAGAATGAGAGCAGATTTTTCTCATCAGTATGTTCAGACTATCAGACCGAGCAATTAAGAAGCTCCATAGCTGCTTGTTTGCCAAACTATGCCATCTATAAAAATCTACGGGCCATAAAGGCTGCATGTTGTTCACGGGAAGTAGTTAAAAGGCATAAAAAAGAAAGTATACATACCGGAAACAACAGCGGTCTCATTTTTAAAGTCCTCATAAGTGCATTTATTTCGACACATGGAACCTGCAAAAAGAAGCATCAATTTGATGCATGTGTATTATGCATGTGACTCCAAAAGATGATGACAGATGATATGTGAGCAACCATTAAAGTTTTTGATACTATGAATGAAAAATAGAATGGGATCTAACTGATCATCTCAAAGTCATTCCGCAGAACAAGACTTTGGTCCATTCCCAAGATAGAATTGATAAGCATTTATCATCCTGTACAAATTACTTACGACTTTTCAAATAATTTACCATGCAATGCCATAACTCAACTGCTATAGAATTTCCATTTAATTAAGAATATGCAGAAAAAGATCCAAGAAATGAGTAAACTATTTGTCAATTACCAACCAATGGTAATTGACAAATATATGCTCAGGTAACTCTATCCTTCTCCAGAGATCAGAAGAAAATATGCTTAAAAACTAAATCAGAATTACCTGGCACATTAAATGAAACTCTCCATCCTCAGGATTAATGCCAAAGTCACCAGAAGCCTCCAGAGGAGCATCACCAAACAAACCACTTGTGTTGTGCAAAAATACCCTTTGACCACGAAAATACAAATTCCCAGATAACTCCTGAAAGCAAGCATGTTTAAGTGAATTTCCAAGGATTAGCATTCTTCATATGGCAAATAACTACAATTTGCTGTTTAATGGTGGGCAGGAATATTCACCAGCAAAAGAAGATTTGTTGAGTCATCAAGTTCAGCATTAATTACAATATATCAAAAGCACGCTATACTCAAGCGGAAAGTATAGGTCAGGTGTATTAGATGTCAGTGAATTCTATAAGAGGCAAATTACCGAAAAGTAAGAAGGAGCATCTAATATCTGAAATGAGAGCCCTCGCACATCAAGTTGACCATAAAGGTTTGGAAACGTATCACCCTTTGACATGCAGATATGAACCTGGAAAATGAAAAAGGGAAAGAAGGAAGATTATCATAAAATGCTTCAATTAGATTGACATACACTTACATAAGTATCAATCTGTTATCAAAAGTTTAAAAGTCAAAACTATTCACAAATTTGGTTGATATTTTCTACAACATAAATTGGCATAGCACAAATCGGAAGTATATCAATTGCTGACTACTCCAATATCCATAATTCACTGAACTACCTAGTAGTCATATGAACGAAATCAAACTAACAACTGAACTTCTGTACCTGAGTTTTCCACAAGAGAAACTCAATATATCAAAACAGCATAATTATTTCAACAAGAAATATTCACGATCAACCAAGAAAGATAAGAAATGAAAAGCTGGATCTGCATCAAAAAATTATTTCAATGTAACTTGAGGATTTTGACCATTAGTCACAGAGCCAATACTGTACCCACCAACTGGCTTCATAAATTCCTTCACAACCTCTCTCTATGCTACTTGTTAGAGTAGATGCTAATCACTCGCAAAAGTAATCAATTATTCTCATCTTCACGTCAAAAATGTGCTCTAGCCAGTATCATATTATAGGAGATTTGCACTGTACAAAACTCTTCTTCCGTCAGAGTTGAACTTACTGACTAATACAATTAGATATTAATAAATAGCAATAAAATATTATTTCAGTTAGCTCGCGACCACTCTTACTCTGAAAAATTGAGAGAGAGAGAGGAAGGGGGGTGTGGGTTAAGTATAGACAAGCACCTCACCAGTAGCTCTTCCTTCATGCCATGTGACTGGAATCTCTAATATCCGCTCAAACAGCTGCATTATGTCATATGAACAGAGAGTTAGGATATTCAAGTAAAAAAGGCATAATTTTTCAGAAAAAATACTGCATTCTTTAAGGAAATAGTAGCAAAAAGAAGTACCTTACCGGAGCAAAAGCATTTGCTATATTCAAATTGGCATGCCATTTTTGCTCAAGAATATCAACAAAAACATCTGCTGATAGTCTGCCTCCGCCCTGGGAAGTACGTTGACATCTCCACTCCATACAGTGACCACTAAGCTGCACATGAATTCTACTGTAATGGTTTTGAAACTTCACATGGCCCCTTACGTTTGCCATTTCTCTGTGATGGAATGAAAATGAGTTTTTAGTCAATATCGTCTGCTGTGAATTTACTCACTGCAAGTGGTTTTCGGTAATGGGCTCTTATTAACAGTTTCAATGCTGTCTGTAGTGATTTGCAGAATCACCACACACACACAAGTGATTTGTCGATCACTGTTTTTGTAGTTTCATGGCCACTGATTCTACCCAACAGGCCAGCAATAGTACAGGCAGGCAACAATGTATTCACTGATTTCAAAATGTGAAACTATCTATGTTCAATTGTATGGTATCTCATTAGTAAATGTCAGGAATCTTACACCTAACAAAACAAGGTAACTATGGCATTTCATTAGTTCCGTCGAGAAGTAACAATCATCTATAACTCTTTAAATGAGTTCGAACGTCCTGATAAATAAATAGATCCTTGTATGGGCAAAATCAGAAACTTAAAGATATCATCAAAACCATAAAAATGGAGGGGCCGTAAAAAAGTGAATTGACTGACATTGCAAGTATTTATAGCAGTGGTAGCTTAGGTATATAATATGATGGGGTAGTAAAGCACAAAAACAAAAAGGTGCCAAACCTGGGCTCTTGGTCACCATATCCCAGCAGCATTAGTGTCCCACCAGTGAAATAAACAGAATCCAACGTAATTGGAAGGGCCCTATCAATGCCTTCGGAATGAACTTCATTTATCCCTTCTGCAAGTTCAGCAGAGAGATCTTCAGCTTTTATACTCAAGTATGACTTCAGCTTCTGAATCTGATCTGCCAGATGGTCTGATAAAAGTTCATTGAAAGAAATGGGAAACCTAATAAATCCAGGTTTGAGTTTTATTGACCAAAATAATTTTGACTGGTGCATTTGTGAGCATGTCCCGAATTTTCGAAGATTAAATCCTTGGTAATGAAGACTGCTACTATCTTCAGAACCATTCTCAACATTGTCCAGTATATGATCATGTTGTCCCTCAACATGATCAGTCAGTTCCTCACTATCTGAGATATGTGGATTGCAGTTAGAAGTGCCACGCGAGTTATCATATGTCAGCCCAGTACTATGATGATCTTCATCAAGATCTTCATTGACATGCGGACCTGCTATGCTTCTAGTTTTGAAAATATCCTCAATTCTCAATTTTTCAATTGATGTATCCTCAATTTTTCCGATTGGTATGTGTATTTGAGCATCCCCTTTATCCATGGGAATTAAATTATTGGCACCTAAGGGCAAAGACTGATCATCAATCTTTGCTGATCCCTCATTTCTATCAACTATGCCATCCTCTGCATAACCTTCACCTTGACAATCTTTTCCCTGCTCAGGGAAAGACTTGCTGGAATTTTCACCATCTGAACCCCGAAAATAGGATAAAGCAGCAAGCGCACTACGCTTAAGGGTCCTTCCTTTAATAGTAATCATACTTTCAGAAATCACTTTATTGTGAGAGTTTTGCTTGAAGCTGTGCCTCACTGAATAAGGTATCATACGAGACCAGAATTTGATTCCGGGCCCACGACTTTTGACTCCAAAAGACTTCTCCAGATCGGCATGATTTGAGCCATACTCAATCCTCTTATCTGTGCAGTGATGGTCCTTCAAGTGAATGTCTTGATCCATGAAAAAGAATGAACTCCTTCGAGTAGACTCAACGGAACCACGATCAACCTTCTCATCTGTTGAAAAAGATACTGAATTCTCTTCAGGAACAACATAACCCATCTCTGCAGCTCTCTCTGCTGCTTTAGTCCTCTCTGTGGCCCAATTGATGACTGATTTTTCTCTAGCAAGCCTTCTGGTTTTCGTCCTGTAGTCAATTCCTTCTTCAGAAGAATGGCGCCTCTGAAAACCACTTTCCGAAGGTGAAGGAATACCCAGCCAGGAAAAATCTTCCTTTTGTGCAACCAAAAGACAAGGTTGGGACAAAACAGCATCTACAACAATTTTCCCTCTCCGTAGACTTGCAAAAGGGCGGATACGAATCTTCATGCTCGATACCTCCCCACAAGAAAATTCGTCGCGGTGGGGCCCGATCGAACATGAGTGAAGGGTTATACCCAAAGGTGAGATGCTACGCACCTTACCAAAATCAAGCTCTCTTTCAAGATATTCGCTAAGTATTGAGCAAACGGAAGGAAGGAGCTGGGTCTCTACAAAGCTCCTTGCTTTGAGCCGAGCGTACCAAACAAGCATTCCTGCAGCAGAAACGACGGCGAGGAAAACAGAGCATCTGACCAAAAATAAGCCCTCTTTCCAAAGAGGAAGAAACGATCTAATCATTGCCCTGGTCCTAGGGAAGGACTCCTTCATACAGTGAACTCGGAAATTACATCTTGAGCCCAATTTCTTCATTGGTAGACCAGAATTTCTACTTCTATTTCTGGAAACTGGAGAATGCCTTCCTGTAAACCATTTATGATTCTGTCCGGGAAGTAAGAAATGAAAGGAAGCTTGAGCATTTGATTTTCCTCTAAAGAGATCAGGAAATATGCATCCGTTTCCATGCTTCGACTGCGCTTCAAGTGGGGATCCGAGAAATGAGCTACTAAAGCGTTCCACACTCATTCTGAATGGCGTCGACTGGAGGTTTAATCATACGCAGGGGACCAAGAACTGAATCTCAGTCCCCCTTTGACCTCAGGAGCTCACGAGATTACACAGCATTCTGATGCCATCAGAAAACTACGATAAATAAATAAGTGAATCTACAAATAAATGAATCTACAAACCATAAAAATAAATATAGATGAGATAATCAAAGATATCAAATTAAATCAACTTCAGGAACTACGAAAAATCCTTATGAACGCAAATCACTGTGCTTTGAAACCAAACATAAAATCAAATAAGCACTACTAAAAGGTAACTAAAGAAATCAGAGGAGCAATCAATCGATAAACATCAATAAAACACCGAAAACCATCCATTAGAGAGCAAATATATCTACCTATTTCTACCCAAACCGAGCAGTATGAACCCTGAAACCCCAAATTTAACAATGAAACGACTGTTGAAGGATCGGAAAACGGCATAAGAGATATTTTTTTCCTGTAAAACCAAAAAAATCGAAACAAAGGAAAGCATTTGTTCTAGTTGGATTGAATCGTTTTGATTGGTAACGAACTTTTGGGAGGAGGTGGAGGAGGAAGGAGAATTGGCACCTTGGGGGAAATGATCGAGCATTGTGGAGCGATTTGGGGGCGCGTTAGAGTTAGGGTTTCGCTCACTTCCCCGCCTCCGGGTTCATAGGGGAGAGGTGGGACGAGGACCGGGTGGGAAGAAGCGAGGGAGAAGCGAAGGATAGTTTCTTCCTGAAGACAAACTTTAATGCGGAGCGCCTCGCATATTGATCGTAGGAGGAGGCTCCTATTAGAGTCGACGCGTGTCAGAGGATCCTAATCTCAATCAACATTTCATGGGCCGATCCACTTATCCCACACCCCAAAAATAGCATTTGAATCGGATCTTATTTAGCCCACATCATTCTTGGGCCTACTTTCAACAGAACAAACTTAGCACCGGGTGTGGCAATCTAGCTCGCTGTTCGCGAGCTAGCTCGTGTTCGGCTCGAAATGAGCTCGAAATCGAATTGCTCGTGTAGTAAACAAGCTGAATTTTTTAGCTCGTTTAATCAACGAGCGAACACGAGCTGGGGTTAGCTCGCTAGTATTCGGCTCGATAACAACTCGAATACATAGATTTTATATTTATGTAATTTATTTAATTTATATTTATATATATTCATATATATATATATATAATATTTTTTTATTATTTGCTTTTTAGCAAATATATATATATATATATATATATATATATATATAGTTGGGCTCAATTATAAAAAGACTCATTTATATGTAAAGTTTCAACCAAGGATTTAAGTGTTGTGGCACGTGGTTGTGCCGGAAGCTTGCCGGCACGATACAGCACGATAAGTGTCGGGTCATGCCAATGCGTTTGTGTGCCGACACATAATAGTATAAAATATTTATTTTCATTAGCAATAAAATATCCTGACTGTTTATTATATATATTTATCAAATATTTTGAATTTTATTGAAAAAATTACTAACTAATTTAAAAAATAGAGAGTTTTGAGATGTGCCATCGGCACTAAGACTGTTTCGTATCGATATCTTATTGGCACGATACGGCACGACAGATACGGGCCATACCGATGGACACTTAAATTCTTGGTTTCAACTATTACATCAAAGTCTAATGGGTAAGATTTTATAAATTTATTTTTTACAAATATTCAATCTAATCCATTTAACGTACTGTTCGTTGAACAGCTCGTGAGCTAGCTCATTTATTAACGAACCAAACACGAGCTGAATTCTTCAGCTCGATATTTTAAAGAGCTGGTTTGTGTTCGGGCGAACACAAGCCGGACCAACTCACTCATGTTCTGCCCATTGACACCCTACTTAACACCTTGATGTTCTGCTGTGACCATATTTCGAATTCTACAAATTTTTCCTCATGGTAAACAACTTATAATAAGTTGAAAGGCTATTTCAAAAGGCAACCTTTTTCCCTTTCTTTTCCTTTTCTTTTTTTTTTTTTTTGAGATAAAATATCTGCAGATGATCCATTATGAGGTAGAGCTTGATATTTCGAAAGCCAATTTCTCAAAAAAAAGATATTTCGAAAGCCAAGCTAAACAAAGCATTTCATAATCACAACATGGTCGACATAGAAAATTTAGGTTGTAGTAATGTTTGAATAAATTGTTAATCTGAACAGTATTTTTAAAATCACTATTATGTTGAAATTTCTCCGATAGATTCTTTCTAGTATAGAAATTGAAGTAACAAATTGGAGCTCTACTTATGGTTATTTCACACTTACTTCTATTTGCGAAACTCGTTACATATTTTTTTTTCTAAAAGCAGAAATGGGACATAACATTCACATATCAAAGTTCCATATTAACATAACAACAATTACGCATATTAACATAACAACAATTACGGATTCTACCGGTAGGTCCAGTACATTACGAAGAGAGAGAGAGAGAGAGAGCAGTGACCATCATTTAGAGAGAGCGAGAGAGAGAGAGAGAGAGAGAGCAGTGACCATCATTTAAAGGCCGCAAATAGAGACAATCCCCCAACGCAGACTTGATCTTCCTCCATCAAAATCCAGATAGGGTTGCTCTTCTTCTACTGAATGAACTGTCGGCAGCAGCCCGGGGCCAAATAAGCTCGAGAGCAAGAAGCTTTTCTGCTTCCAAAATCAGAGGCGGCCGAAATTTGTTTATTGTACAAATCCAGATTACCGTCCAATAATCTATCATAAAAATATCTCAAATTATGGTCTCACCATCTGGAACAGTACTGATAAAATCTTTCGGGCCCCATTTGGTTGGGGGATAAGCGGGGATAACGAAAGTTATCCCCGCTATTCCGCCAAATGGAATGAAAATTGACCGAGATATTTTATCCCGGTCAAATTTTGCTATTTCCGGTTATCCCGGAATAGCAAGGAATTTGTTATTCCACCATTTTGATAGAATAGTGCTATTCCAATATTTAATTTCAAACTTAATTAAAATTATAAATTGAATTAAAACTAAAGTATATAAATATAATATATTATGTATTTTATAATACATTATTTTTATTATAAAATTATTAATTATACTATATTAATACATATTATTTATATTTAAATATTATAATAAAATTTATAATAAATTATATTTAAGTATTATAATAAATTATTTTTATTAATTGTTCCCACCCCTATTCTTATTTTAAAAATTTAAAAATTAAAATTTTAAATTTTTAAAATTTATAATTTATAATTTATAATCTCAAAATTAAAGTTTATAACTTTAAATTATAAATTATAAATTATAAATTTTAATTTTGATATTTTAATTTTGAAATTTAAAATTTGATATTTTATATTTATTAAATTTAAATTTGATCTTAAATTTAAAGTTTGAAATTTAAAAATTTAAATTTAAATATAATAAGAGGATAATATGATTATTTTTTATTTATAAAAACCTACCTTCTTTATTCTATCGTACCTAGCCAAACACTATTTTTTTTAATCATAAGAATAAACCAATTTTCATCCAAACGCAAAATTAATCTAATCTCCACTTATACTTCAATTTATACCTATCCCTGAAATAACCACTTTTTGCTTATCCCCGAACCAAACCCCTGAAATAACCACTTTTTGCTTATCCCCGACCCAAAACGATACCTCAAAGTCTAGAAGAAAGGAAAAGGAGTGCTTGCTCTTTGCGGATGATCCATCTCAAGCTACTCGATAGTTAGAATATTGAAATGTAAACGAAACAGGAGTCCTCAAAACAAAAGCAGTAACCATGCATCTCAGATATGAATTTAAGATCCTAAATAGAGCACTTTGAAGAGTCCACTTTGAAAATTTTGAGTAAAACCACAAAATGTCTCCATGAGATTCTGATGAGCGAACCACTGAAAACAACACATAATATGACATTGCGCCAACCAAGAAGGGAAAGCCTGTTGTTTATTTTCAGAAATTCAACGAACAATCGAGAGGATTTGAAGAGCTTGTACCATCCAGAAGCCATCTGAGGGCTTTACCGAACGGGCTGTTGATTGTAGTGGTTCTTTTCTTTCTTCTTTGCCGCCACCAGCCTGGCGCTCCTAGCAGCAGCTTCCATTGCAGCGGCTTTTGCAGCAGCATCCACCTCTTTCCCCGACTTCTTCTTCTTCGCTGAAGTCACCTTCTTTATCCTCTCCTTCACGTCCACCGCGGAAGTCTCCTCTTCTGGTTCAACATTGGGGACTTCATTCGGGGTTTTATTGGTTACAGCAGCATCGGGCTGTTCCTGCTGCTCTTTAGCCTCTTTTGCAGATTTGTCTTTCTTGGCCTTTTTCTTCTTCGCACTCTTGCTCTCCGAAGCTGCAGGGGCATTATCCTTTTTAACTCCGTTACCATTTTGCTCATCTGCTTTCTTCTCAGCTGAAAAGAAGACAGCAGAAATTTTTTAGTGTTTAACATTAAGAAAGAATAAAAAGAACTCTTTTACATACAAATTCCTGCAAAATCATCAATTTGTAAATATACGTAAATTCTTCATATATGACCATGTATGCCCCTAGAAATCGCACTTCCTTTTGCACATGTTCTCATCTTATGTTGGCTAGTAATCCAACCCATGGGGCAGGTTGGTTTTGCACTAGAGAAGCTTTCGATAGAGAGAAATTTCACAAGCAGGAAGATTTACACATATTCAAGATATTAGTTTTCACAGAGCACATGTGAAAATTAGGCTTTCACAGGGATACCATATTTAAGTAGACAATTAGCAAGAACACATACATAAATATCTGAAAACACAAAGTTAAGCACCAAAAAACGTATCCGTCCGAAAAATTAGAGTGTAACCAGCACAAGAACAGTGCGGCGAGAAAAATAGAAATTAAATTATTTACCCCTATTAGATTGACTAGAATTGTTGTCATTGGTGGAAATACCAAACTCGGCCAAAACTGCGTCCAGTTCTGCCAATTCCTTTTTCTTCAGCTCCTTCTTAGAGAGCTGCCTCTCTGTATCTTTAGCTTGTACAAGAGGAGGATGAGGCTTCTCTACTTCTTGTTCAGCTGGAACAGCATCTTCAGGCTCATCATGCTCAGGTTCCTCCTCAGCATCAGCATCATCATCACCAACATCAATCTCAATTCCATCATCTTCACTCTCACTTTCCTGCAGCATGATAGAAAGCACTCCACGGTTGAGAAAGATCATAAATGATATGGACATAAACAAAGGCTGTCCAAGAACAATTAAGAGAACCATTTCCAGGGTTGGCTCATGCATCTTCCTTTCGGGAAGGGAGGAATAGGGAAATCCTAAAACCCATGGTTTACATTTACATGGCAGTTAGTTATTAAATATGCATGATTATTGTTGACTGATAACTAAAGACAAGGCTGGGTTCACTGAATTACCAAGAAAAAAAGAACTCGTAAAACTAAGAAAGATTAGACTGCGCACACAACAATTCATACTAGATTAGAAAAGCAAACAAGGTCCAGCAATTCACATAAATATATCTTAAACATGAAAAATACAAAATTTCAAGAAAGCAACATCATGAAGACCAAAGTTAAAGAAGTTTGCACAAAAAGCCTCTCTTTACGTCTCTTTTGAATATTCTAACACTGAAGTGGGAGTATGATTAGGCAACCCATATGTTCTTATGCCCTCAAGAATAGGCAAAACATTAAACATGGCCAAACAAGAATGTAATGATATATAAGAGGCAAGTAAAGGGAATACAAAGGTAAACAAGAGTGTATGGTGCACAATTGCTTAATTATGCTCTTCAACCAGATATATGAAATTCTAGGTACTTCATCAACACTTCTTTGATACCAAATAAGAGTCATGACACCAGAAATTAGAAGTTTGCTGGTGCCAAAAAGATTTAATTTATTAATGAAAATTCACTCAATCATGATGTTGCAAATTACATGTCACTATAGTAACAAGTGCGTGTTGTGAATATCAAGTAAACCGAAAAAAAAAAAAGAAGAGAAAGACAGAGGAAGACACTCTAGACTTTACACATACCATTAAAAGGGCATCATGGTAGACGCAGCTTTAATATCATACCTATTTTCAACATTAAATACAGAAGCATGATCACAGAAGAAATAGATTACCATTTCTTAAGGCATCTTAGTGAAAAGGAGTGTGTCTTGCATCTTCTTTATTCACCGAACAAGGCATTTGACGAAATCATATGACTAAGTTATACAAGATTTAAGTGTAAATTTATATGGTTGTATACAATACATCTGACCATAAAGATGCAACATAATAAGCTAGGGACGTCATCACGTCGGTTTCGGGCAGTATTTGCAAAACCCGAAACCAAAATATTGAACCCAACAATTAAATATAGTAAAAATTAATTAAACCATTAATATATATTAATTATTAAAATAAATATCTAAAATATTATATATATATATATATATATATATAATAGGTTTTTATACGGCTTTCATTTCGAGTTAAGGTTCGAGTTACCATAACCAAACCTGAATCCGTCAAGTTTTCGTTTTGTATGCCTCTAACCAAAGCCATACCCAATTAGTAACAGTAGAACCCAATCCGTTCAGGTTTGGGTTCGGATAAAATCTTGAGGATCCCTACTCTCTAAAGGAAGCCAAAAAATGAAATCAAATCATTCTAGAGACCAGTCAACAGCTAATAAACAACTACTTCTTAAAACATATAACACTCTAGCAACCACAGCAAACATCCTTTGGATGCTATTACAAATATTGACATTATTCCTAACTTTAGTGTGAGAAAGTACAATAAGTTAAAAGCCTCCTTTCATAGACTTGCATCAAACTATTCAATATTTAATAGACACTTTGTAGTAAGTCTTAACAGCTACAATAAATATAAATGGTCAAAATGGCAGGTTGCAGAAAACTTAATGTTTTACTAGTTTGATCAGCGACAAAGACGGAAACATTAGATGATTTCCTATTCCAAAAGCATCCACCTTTATTTCTGAAAACTAGAATAGTTTTCCTAGCAAACCGACCATGGAAATAAACAAATGCACAAAAACAACAATTTAGGATCATGATGAATTCATCACAAAACGACACTCCGGTAATCCCATAATCCAGGAAAGAAACGGCCTGTTAAATTATATCTTGTTATAGCAAATAACGACCTCTAATGACTATAAATATCCCAGACATAGCTTTACGATTAGTTGTAGCTTTCTTACAACGCAAATTAACATACAAGAACGAATGGAACTAGTTATCAAAAGTTCGTATCAACAAACGTTTAGAATATCACCTGAAAAGGAGACTAAACAAAACACAAACACACACAAATTAGAAAGAAATTGGTGGTTCACTGGGCATTTATAAAGCAATGTTGGTTGGAGTATTGCAAAATAACCCTTCTACTCCACAAATTCGACAAAATTGCCAAAGAGCTAATATGTCAGCGAAATGGATATTCTAGCATAATCTAGGAGAAACTAGTGTCACCACCCCATCCAATTAAACTATACATGCCTTACCCATAATCATTACATCTATTTCCGTAAAATGTAGTAATTGAAGTTGTTCGTGCATTTAAAACCAAACACAATATTTGCTTTTTTCATTAGGTTATCCGATTATGCCGGCTAACTAAAGAATAATAAAGTTATTCCAACAGGATTGATCACAAACTAAAATGCACCATCATAAATATATATAGAAACAAACAAACAAGGCAATTATACCTCATCCATCGCCGCTGTCTCCTGCTGCTCCGATGAGGCCCAGATAGTCTGAAGCGGCTTTGTCGTGGCATAGTAGTCATCATCATCTTCATCCTCCACGTCCGCCCAATTCCTGGAGTTCAATGGCGCCGGTGCCCAGAACACCTGCGGCTCCGGCTCCTTCTCCTCCACTGGGCCCTTCGACGATCCCTTGCTCTTCGAGGACGACGAAACCTTATCGGACTTCTTCTTCTTCTTTAGGGTGTCGAGCGCCGCAAACACGTTCGTGCTGTTGATCCTCAGCGGCCCATCGTCGCGCCTGTTCCCACCTCCAACCATCTCTTTAACCCGCGATCAGATGCCAAACTATTAAATCCAGCCTAGGGTTTCGCGAACCCACAAAGAAAACTCCCTCGATCGACTCGATCGAGTAAATTAAAGAATTCAAAGAGGGGGAGCTATACAAAACCTCTAAAGGAGACTCCTTTACGAGAGCAAGCGATCTAAAAACTTGCAATCGAACAGAGTTCCCAGTTCTTGGAAAAAAAATTCGGCTCGCAAAGCGTTAGACTAAAACAAAATCTAACCGGAAAAAAAAAATAAAGAAAAATCGGATCAGATTGCGACGTCGAGGAGTAGGAGATCGAGCGATGGAGCAGGAAAAGGACGATCGACGGAGAATCGATGCTTCGGGAAAAAAAAAAAAAAAAAAAAAAAAAGACAATCGAGGGTTTGGGGAGAGGAATTAAAGAGGAGGAGAGAGAGAGAGGGGGTCGAAGAATGGGTAATTAGGGTTTGGAGGAGATAAGAGGGAAGCGCTCAAAAAGGAAGGAGAGAACAAAAACCGGGAGCGATTAGGGTAATAGATAACGTCACACTACAAGGAACACGAAAAAGAGAGAGAGAGAGAGAGAGAGAGAGAGAGGGAGGGAGAGGAGTGGGTGGAGGGGGATTTGGTTACGAGGGGAGAGGGGAGAGGCGAGAGATGTTGTTATTGCTTGCGCCGAGAGTATCCTAACGTTCCACGCATTGGATCCAATATTTAACAATTTTATATTGAGTTATATCTAAATTCTAAAGTGCTAGTGCACCACAAATATATAAATTTTAAAAACCAGTAGATAAAGGATAACACAATTTAAAGAAACAATAATTTAAAAATATGTTGATTAATTTATAAAAACTGGTATTTGACAATTTGAATTGAATAATTAATGTACTATGATAAGAATAAAACATATTTAGGAATGATAAGATCTACGCAGACCGACCGTCTCTAGAACAAGTAGCAAAGGGCTTGGTGGTTGGTATCCGATATCCAAATTCGAATCCTAGTTGATTCACATTTTCAGCTAAGTTTATTTTTAAATAAAATAAATGAAGCGGGTAGTGTGCTACCTATTTCTCTCAAAAAAAAAAAGAGGATAAGATCCACGCAGATATCCGGCCCGAATGAGGCGAATACGAATTTAAATTCCGGTACACGAGCAAAGAGAATGTTTTAGTTGTGAACCTGTGAGCATCCTCAAATGTTTTTTTTTTTTTAGAGATAGGTAGCACGCTACCCGTTTCGTTTTATTTTATTTAGAAATAAACTTAGTTGGAAATATAAATCAATTAGGATTTAAACTTGAGTCACGAGTAGCAATCACCAAACTTTTATCACTTACTCTAGGATGGTGGATAGCAACCTCATATGTTGAAACAAGAAACAGGAGTATAAAATATGCGAAGTGTTCAATTGGTGCAAGCAAGAAACTCTGTAGGAGAGACGGGGAGGGATGACGAAGCTTCTTAACCTGTCCACGCGATGAGAGTACAAGTAAGCTACGCCAACCGTTCATAATACCACTGATGATGGTCGTTTCCAATCACTGCGCTTGTTTTGATGGGATTTTTTGTTGAGTTGTTTTCGTTTAAANATCTAAATTCGAATCCTAGTTGATTCACATTTCTAGCTAAGTTTATTTTTAAATAAAATAAATGAAGCGGGTAGTGTGCTACCTATTTCTCTCTCAAAAAAAAAATTTAAGATCCACGCATATATCCAGCCCGAATGAGGCGAATACGAATTTAAATTCCGGTACACGAGCAAAGAGAATATTTTAGTTGTGAACCTGTGAGCATCCTCAGATGTCTTTTTTTTTTTGAGAGATAGGTAGCACGCTATCCGCTTCGTTTTATTTTATTTAGAAATAAACTTAGTTGGAAATGTGAATCAATCAGGATTCAAACTTGGGTCTCGAGTACCAACCACTAAGCACTTTACCATTTATTTTAGGGACGGTGAGTAGCATCTCCGGATGTTGAAACAAGAAACAGGAGTATAAAATGTGCGAAGTAAGTGTACAATTGGTGCAAGCAAGAAACTCTGTAGGAGAGACGGGGAGGGATGACGAAGCTTCTTAACCTGTCCACGCGATGAGAGTACAAGTAAGCTACGCCAACCGTTCATAATACCACTGATGATGGTCGTTTCCAATCACTGCGCTTGTTTTGATGGGATTTTTTGTTGAGTTGTTTTCGTTTAAAAAATTGCTGTATTTTAATTAAATTTGTTATTATTATCTCATAAATCGCTTGAGGGATTTAATTCGAGTTGATTCCAAATGGGGATACAACAATGCTTGAAATTTTTACTTATTTGTCTACTTTATCTCCTTCTTTTTTCTAAACATTGTCCGTATGAAGAAACTCTCTTTCAAAGTTAACGGAATAATTTATTAAGTTGTAAAATATTTTTTCGAAAAAAAAAATGGTTAGTTTTGATAAAAAAATTTATATTAAACATTTTTTTTTTTGAAAAAGAGAGACAAATAACAAGCTACTTTCTTGTTTATTTTATTTTTAGAAATACGCTCGGTTAGAAATAGGATGCAACAGCTAGACTTTGATTTTAGAATTTGGAATATCAACGATCGAAGTACTTCACAAACTGCATTAGGGAAAGTCAACGTGTTAGGATATCTTTATTTGATTTTGCTTTCAAATTATCTGCGTGTTGACCTAAATACAGGATTTGATTAAAAGTATTTTATTTTTCTAATTTACTAAAGATATATCTCTTATCACTACAAAGAGATTATCATTAAAGATACCATATAGCAATTCGATATTAATTGGAATAATTGCATATGATTATAACTTTATAATTATAATCATTTTTTTATTTTTTTTTACCCTCACCCGTTCGTAGAGGTCTTCTAATTAAGGATTTCAATTAAGTAATGGGACTAATTTATTTCTCTCCCTCTATCGTCGACTCATACACAGTAGACCATTTTTGTTTATTTATTTTTTTATTATCCATCAAAGAAGGGGGACAGGGGATAAGACGACTTTGCAGATTTTAATAGCGTCCCCCAGAAAAAAGAAAAAGAAAAAGAAAAAGAAAAAGAAAATATTGTTCTCGGAGGTCTATTTATTGTCAAAAAAGGAGAAAAAGGCCTAAGCGGATGCGGAGCAGCGGAGGCAATAACCTGTTCAATTCAATTGTTCATCAGCTCGTCGATAATTTCACCAGCACCCAGTGCACCAAACCAGTGCATGCCTAAGATTTCTCTTGGCGTGTCCTTTCGATCTTATACTTCAATGCAAAATGTACAATCCAATCAAGATTACATTTATGTAAAGGAAAAGATTCTAACGAACATGTATAACAAAACAGAACAAAGCAAGAGCGGAGCACATCCCGACTCAGGATATCGATGTCTCACTCTGGATATACACACGCAAATGCCATTCTACATGGCAAAGCTGCTTATCATCGGAACGAAATGGTGTAGTGAGGGAAAAGAAGAAAATGAGAAAATCTGGATGTTACCACAGAATTACGCAACGAAGAATAGGAAAACCATGAGGAAGACCATCAAGATGAAGAATATCTTGATCATCAGCCACCTATTCGAGGATATGCTGCTAAGATACTTGAGCAGAGCCCCCTGTGCTCCCTCCACATTCGTCAATGTGTCATCCATGTTCTCATCAATCCTGTAATGGCATTATAATCAGTGATTTAAAAGCATAATGACAATTTACAATTACATACTTATGTTTGTACATGGATTCAATGTGCGTATATGCATTTTTATATTCATGCTGTCACTTGATGAGCTAAATATTCAGAACAAATGAAAAATGGATAACCATAAATCTACCAAGAACACATACAGAAGCACGGCTCGAAATATGCATAGAATGTACTTGTATTGTTAGGTAAATCTCCAAGCCGATAGAGATCCAAAACTAAGCCAGATAACCTAAGCTGACAAAACTTGGATATGGAAGACGGATCGGATGGATAGCATCCAACCCATCTTTGTTTGAATTAATTTAAACTATCTGATCAAAGTTAAAAATCAAAGGGGTAATCATAGATAATAGAGAGCTGAAACCTGATAGCAAGCTCTCCTTGTTGAGAAACCATGGTAGCAAGTTGTGTAAAGATGTTGCCCAGCTCATGAATCGTTGATTCGACATTTTGAAGAGCCACCGCCCTGCTCTGCATGTAACTATCCTGTACCGCCAGTTGCTGCTGCTGTTGCTGCTGTACTACAGGCTGGGTTGATGACGACGAGTCCCCATTCTTCTTTTTCCTAGTAATTGCAGAATAATAATAGTTTCTCAAGCACTGAGACTACCAAAAGAACCACAAAAACAAAAACAAAAACAAAAACCCTTAAAAGTAACTTATTACTCTACCCAGACCCGGAGCCTATGTTGACCATTGCACCGCCCTACATGCTGCCGTCAGTTTTCATCTTATATTTCAGTCCCTACAGCCCAATGAGGTGCAACCTTCTTTTGATGCAAAAGTTCCCCCCAACTCTTTTGGATGGGTAAACCGTAAGTGTGAGATAAGACGAGTAACATTGTGCAGGGTAGAGCGAGCTGATGTTGTGCACCAGGTGCAGACAATGATTTCTCAATGACAAGTAATATTCTAGTATGAAACTATGTGACTATTACATATTGCATATTACATGTATAACGTTAAAATCTAAACCTTTTGTATCACTTGCCATTTATCATTGTACCTTCGGAACAATGGAGATGAATCCGAATCATTTGCCCATGGTGCTGGAGTTGTAGAGTCAAAAGATCCCCTAGAAGCCAGAGGGCGTTGGCGAATGAAAGGATTGGTTGCATCCTTCGAAGCAGAAGAAGAGAATAGCTGCCTTCTATTATCATGCGCCTTCAAATTCTACAAATTAATATACACAAAAGTAAGCATTTACAGTCCCGAAGGAAAATACTATAGCTACAGAGGTAAAAGTTTAGCTGACCTCTGTCCTCATAGTCAGAACTTCTTTAAATTCTTTCGTTGTGCTCATCAAGCGGTTTTTCAGATTATCAACTACAGTTGTTGAATGACTGGTGGTGTCTTTTGAAATATTAACACTCCCACTTTGAGAATTGCAAAGGAGTTGAAGATCTAAAACTCCAGAATTTAAAGCAGTAATATCCTTCTTGATAACTGCTGTTAATTCCTGTATCTCTACAGTGGGATCGTCGAAAATTGATGTCCTCTTTGCCACTGCCGAGACAAGAAGAGTTTAGATAGTATTTGATCACCATATTTGTCAAAATATGAATGGTTACTAATCCTACATCTAAAAGACAGCCAACAATATGATTTATAAAAATGATGTTACATACAAAATGTCTCCCAACATTAAATTCCGCATTTACAAGCGAGATATAGGAAGTATGAATTGGTACCCAATCCTACGAGATATTGAGAGCATAAAATTAGTTGCATTAGGCTCGTTATCCAGTCTAAAATTTCCATGAGCTATAGAAAAAATTCTATTGATCATAACATCGATGCAAGGAATTACATTTACATCTAAGACATGTAAGTAAATAGCAAAACAGAGCATTGACAAAACAAACAAGTTATTGACATGTCAAGAACAATACCATACACTTGTCGAATTGCGCCATAAGTACATGTAATAAGGCTTATCAGATGGAATTTGCCACAGATTGAAAATTTTTATCAGTTCTTAACACTTACATCTGGCGAGTCTGGTGAGCTTCTGTGATGTTTGATGGATCCCAAGCCCAATTTTCGAGGCCTTCTTGCTGAACTCCGATTGGATTGACACCACTGATCTCGAACCATCGAATCTCGATGCGGTGGCACTACCACTGGGAGCATCTGTTGTGGTGGTGGTGAATGATAGGTGCTTCTTCAAGCTCTCTACGGCGGCACGGAACTCATCTGTTCGATCCCGATACGATAGCTGCGTAGATCTCGAATGCATCATCTCCAAAATACACCTACACTAATATCCGAGATGCAACCAACAACACTGGATCCGACAAGTAAACGACTCCGATCACCTTGAGCTAGGGTTTCGCCATCAGTCGTCTATGAGATCCTCCACTAAAATGGCAAAAGCATACTGAATCCGATTCACCTCGAGCTAGGGTTTCCACATCAATTGATACTATAAATCTCTACCAAATCGTAGCAAAATCGGTTCCAAATTGCCAGATCCGGGATCACCAATCGATAACAATTGGGACATCAAACTAAATCGCGCTGTTTCAATGAGAATTAAACCCTAGATCCGGGAAAAAAGAAAAAAACGAAAACAAAAAACAGAAACAAATCAAATTAGGGTTTACAAGGCGAGAAATCGATCAAAAATAACATAAGAAACGAAAGGAATTGATCAACATACTTGAGTAGTTTTTGAAGCATCCGCAGATTCTGAATCTAAAGACGAGTTTGTCGTGTAAGTGCTCGAGAGCGAGAATTAAACAACCACAAAGTGGAGAGAAATGGGGCGAATTACAAATTTATTCATATATATATATATATATATATAATATAGGGACGAGGAATTATAAGTGGTGTGATTAGCGATGGTGACCATGCGTGATTTATTATTTTGCTGCACGAGGCTTCGCAACAGTTATTTACGTAGAAATAACAAATATCACTTTTTTTTTTCTAGGAAAAAAAATTATCACTTGTAAATTATTGTTGATGTTAGGTTTATAGAAAACGTCTGTATTATTCTATAAACAGTATAAATTTCGACAGTTCCAATAATTATTTTGAACGAATAATTTATATGACGTTTTTTTCCCAATTTAAAAGAATATAATTACTATGTTAATATTTTCAGAAATAATAATAAAAGTATAAGTTGCAAAAGGGAAATTATAAAATTATCCAAAATTAAGGAGCATACTACTACTGTTCTATCTTGCAACTACTCTAATGCACGTATACACAGAAAGAAGAAGAAAAGAAAACAAAAAAGGGGAGAAAGAGAACACACACACATATCCTTGCGATCGTATATTCTGTGTATTTGTCTCTGCGAAAGTGGGCATTAATTAATGTTTTCACAAAAAGATGAATTATAGAGTTTGTGATTTTGATTTCGTTGCACGGTCCAACTTTTAATTACAAAGAATTACACTTTAAAATATATTTTTGCATAAAAATCAACTTCTTCTGTTACTACTCTACTCGAAATAAAGTTTTCATTAAACGTTGCTTCGTTAACATAAATAAACTATAAAATGGCAGCCAAATATTTTGAAAAAATAAAAATTCAAAATTCAAAATTTAAAGATGAAATTGAAATGGGGTTGGTTACTAATGGGCCAAGTTTGGGCCCCACTCCTCTATCTCTGATTAACAAGGCTTAGGCCCAACGCTAGCCCTAGTAGTAGTTGGACAAAGTGGGCCTCTCACTGATCAACTTTGAGCCCAGTACATGCCCAATCTACATAATTTCCACACTCCTCTTTTTTTTAAAAAAAAAAATTGATCGTTTGTAAGCACAAATTATTCCATCAAATTAAACAGCAAAAATTTACAAAAAAACAGATAAGAAAAAAAAAGGAAGAGAGCAAATACACCTTTTTATTTTTATTAGTTCGGAACAAACATCCTCAGTAAACTGCCAATAATAAAGCTCCTAAAAAAACACAAATAAGAAAGTACATCCGGGTCCGTACGTGTAAAGAAGTAAAAAAAAAAGCGTGTGACTAATAATAATAATATAAATAATAATTAATTTAATCCTGCCGCTGATCGCTGATCGCTGGGTCACTGGGTCGCTGGGTCGCTGGGTCACTGGATGGGTCACTCCAAATCCTTCATCCCCCGCAGGAACTCGTGGGAGTGCTGTTTGGTGACGCAGCTGGCGAGCATGCGCGCGCCGTCGAGGGGCACGGGCGCCTTGAGGATGACGCAGGAGGCGATGAAGTCGTTGTTGACGAGGGGGCCCACCACCTTGGGCGGGCCCCAGCCGTAGTCCACCTCGGCGAAGCCCAGCTTGCTCCAATCCGACACGTAGACGGACTCGTAGTTGAAGGTCATCTGGAAGGGGTCGGCCGCCACCTCCCCCTTCGCGAACTCCAAGAACTCCCCGGCCATCCTGCGCTTGGCGTCCCTGATCATGTCCACCACCTCCATCAGCCCCGCCGCCGCGATGCGCCCGCTCGCCGCCGACATCTTCACGGGGAAGATCGAGTTCCCGTAGTACCCGCGCTCCAGCTTCAGCAGGTGCCGCACGCTCGCGAAGAAGCACAGCTTCACCGGGCTGTCGGCCGCCAGGGCCAGGGCGCGGGTGCGGCACTGCCACAGCTTCGCCACCACCACGTCGAACCCGGAGCAGTGCCGCCCTCTGTGCTCCAGGTACTGGGACTTGAGCCGGCTGATGTAGTCGCCGGGCAAGTCCAGCACGATGTAGTCCAGGGCCAGCACCGGCAGCTCCGGCAGCGGCCCCGGCCTCACCGCCGGGTTCGGGAACGTCTCCCGCGCCCACACCGGCTCCACCGCCGGCTCCGGCAGCCCCCGGGCCAGGTCCCCCACCGCCGTGATGAACTGCGCCGACCCCAGCCCGTCCGCCGACGCGTGGTTGAAGCGCAGCCCCATCACGAAGCCGCCGCACGTGAACGTCGTGATCTGTTTGTTTGTTTGTTTGTTTGTTTGGTTGGTTGGTTGGTTGGTTGTTGCAAAACACACCACCACCACCACCACCGCACAAGTGCAGTTTATTAATTTGAACAGAGTTGCTTTTGAAAAAGATTACATATTATTAAATAGGACAGCATGACACGAACATGGCTGAAAACTGCAAATAACTAACTTTCAAACTTAGAATCTTTAAGTGCCGACCATATATAATCATGTTTTGTGCTAGGGACCGAACACTGTTAATTTAAATCCATTATTTTAAGAGCTAATTAAGTAGTTGAATGTAGAAACAGATAAGATTCAGTTACAGAGAATTAATCAAGCAACAACGAGCCACTACAGTTAAGACCGGTACCGACCGTCCCTAGAACAAATGGCAAAGAATTTGATAATTAAGACCTGAAATTTCAAGTTCGAATTTAAATGATTCGCATTTTTAGCTAAATTTATTTCTAAATAAAATAAACGAAGTGAATAACGTACTACCTATCTCTCAAAAGAAAAAAAAAATACAATTAAGACCGGTCCGTTCTGTTTGACGAAGAAGTGTAGTTGAGACTTGAGTGTTAAAAGCTACAAATTTTTATATTTACAGAAAATTGTATTGGTAAATGTTTGTTGTTTGGTGCGTGAAATACTAAAATTAACTTGACAATAAAAAGCTTTTTTTTTTTTTTTGTTGTTGAAATAGTAAGCAGACATATATATTTACTTCTTTTATTCAAAATTCCTATTATTAATTATAATATTTTCTTTTCACAAAAGTATAATTTAGGGATCACAAGTCTACATTGGTTTTTGAAATATTTTTAATAGCCAAACAAACAATGGACTCTTAAAACTAGGACTGCAGAAGACGGCTCAAACAATGGACTCTTAAAACTAGGATTGAGAAGACGGGCCAAACAGGGCACTTGCGAATAGAGATGCCAACGGTCGGATTCGGGACGAATTTTTAAAAATCCGAATCCGAACCAGACTCCAAACCTAAGACTCGAATCCGAACCCGACGGATTTTAAAAATTCATATCCAAAACCGAATCCGACAAAAAATCCGAAACACGAACCTGAATCCGAACCCGAAAATTTGAACCCGAAATATTTTTTTTTTTTATATTTCAAAATATATTATATTAAATCTAAATTTTTAAAATACAAATTCAAATATAACATCAAATTTATATATATATATTGTATATAATACAAATAAATTCGGGTTCGGTTCGGGTTTGGGTCGGGTTCGGGTTTGGGTCGGGTACAATCACAATCCATATCTAAATCCGTATCCGTCGGGTTTCTATTTTTTATATCCATATTCAAATCCATATCCATATCCATTAAATATATTCGTTTCATTCGAGTTCGAATTCAGATAAAATTTTAGATGTGCATACCCATTGACAACCCTACTTGCGAAAAAAGCCGATTCGTCAATCTACGGAGCCAAAGCCAGGTTGGCAACAGCCAGATAGGTAGGTAGGTAGGTTGTGGAGTTGCGTGTACCGACCAATTCAAAACCAATAGGTGAAGGGGACAGCTGAGCTACGCGCCCCTTTAGAAGTAGCAAGTTTTTAATATTTATAAAATTTTAAAAACTAATTATCAATATATTTTTCATAATTTTTAAAATATCTAATTTATATTTATATTTTTATTTTAAATATACTCATTGTATATTTTTTTTATTATTCAAAAAAAATTTATTGTTAGTATCCGTTAAGTCATTTTCAGTTAAACCTGTAGTTAAATTTGTATCAAAATTAAAAAAATCAAAATACCTATTTTGTCTCTGTTTAAGGATAAAATATTTGAAAGAATAAAAAGTTAAAATATTTTTTCTATCCCTAACTTAAGAATAAATAAAAAAAATTAATAATAATAATAAAATATATTTGAAAGAATAAAATAATAATTTTACAGAAATAAAGATTATTTCTAATAATTCATTTAACAAAATCTAACTATAAAGATANAATTAATTTCTTATTTATTTTTAAGTAATATTTTTATTACTATTAATTACATAATATAATTTTAATTTCAAATTATAACTCTTATTCCTCTTGTTCCAATCTAACCATCCAAACACTATTTACCTTATTCCTAGGAACAACCCAATTTTCATCCAAACGCAAAATTGGTCTAGTTCCTGCTTATACCAGAACTTGTACCTATTCCTAGAACTAACAGTTCTTACTTATACCCGAACCAAACGCAGCCTTAGGGATCACAAGTCTACATTGGTTTTTGAATTTTTTTTAATAGTCAAACAAACAATGGACTCTTAAAACTAGGACTGCAGAAGACGGGTCAAACAATGGACTCTTAAAACTAGGAATGCAGCCAAACAGGGCACTTGCGAATAGAGATGCCAACGGATGGAATTCGGAACGAATTTTTAAAAATCCGAACCCGAATCCGACTCCAAACCCGAGACCTGAATCCGAACCCGAACCCGACGGATTTTAAAAATTCATATCCAAACTCGAACCCGACCAAAAATTCGAAACCCGAACCTAAACCCGAACCCGAAAATTTGAACCTGAAATAATTATTTCTTTTTTTAATATTTCAAAATATATTATATTAAATCTAAATTTTTAAAATACAAATTCAAATATAACATCAAATTTTTATATATATCTTATATATAATACAAAATAAATTCAGGTTCGATTCGGGTACGGGTCTGGTTCGGATTCGGGTTCGGATTCAGGTCGGGTACAATCAAAATTCATATTCAAATCTATATCTGTCGGGTTTCTATTTTTGATATCCATATCGAAATTCATATCCATATCCATCGAATATATCTATTTCATTCGAATTCGAATTTGAATAAAATTTTGCATATCCATAACCATTGACATCCCGACTTGGGAAAGAAGCCGAGTCGTCAATCTACGGAGCCAAAGCCAGGTTGGCAACAGCCAGATAGGTAGGTAGGTAGGTAGGTTGTGGAGTTGCGTGTACCGACCAATTCAAAACCAATAGGTGAAGGGGACAGCTGAGCTACGCGTTCCTTTTAGAAGTAACAAGTTTTTAATATTTATAAAATTTTAAAAACTAATTATCAATAAATTTTTCATAATTTTCAAAATATCTAATTTATATTTATATTTTTATTTTAAATATACTTATTGTATATTTTTTTTATTATTTAAAAAAAATCTTATTGTTAGTATCCGTTAAGTCATTTCGAGTTAAACCTATAGTTAAATTTATATCAAAATTAAAAAAGTCAAAATACCTATTTTGTCTCTGCTTAAGGATAAAATATTTGAAAGAATAAAAAGTTAAAATATTTTTTATGTCCCTGACTTAGGATAAATTAAAAAAATTAATAATAATAATAAAATATATTTTAAAAAATAAAATAATAATTTTACAGAAATAAAGATTGTTTCTAATAATTTATTAACAAAATATAACTATAAAGATATTCTGAAAGAACTTTAAATGTAAAAAAAATATTTTTAATGGTAGCTATTTGAAGCTATTTGACTTGGAACTCATGCATTTATGGAGGTCTGACTCAGCTGGGTCTAATTTCAGATCTCCCAAACGAACTAATAAAGCAACTGGGTAGAATTCAATAAACTACAATGTAAAATTCTAAAAACATAATATTGAGAGTCAAACATTTCACTTATTAACCGTTTATTTATTGAGGAGAATTACTTCTACTTTACATGCCAGCTAAAAGTTTCTAGAAGGAACACCAACCACATGTATGATTAAATTAGCACTAACGACTAATTCAACCAATATTCAAACAATGCACATAATAACACTTGGTGGACCAAATCATAAATAGCTTTGTTTGCTCATTATAATTAGATAAATATAAGAACTTTTTTTTAAAAAAAAATAGATAAATATAAGGACTTTTTAAAAAAAAAAATAAACACAAAAATTCAATTCTCCATAGGTTCTGACTCTACACATAATTTTAATCTAGTCCTTGAAATTCAGAAATAATTTCAAATTAGTCATCGTAATTTTAATTGTAGCAATTTGATCCTTAAAATTTAAGCTGTATAATACTTTTCTTTTTTCGAATCTAAAATCCTAAGGGCGACGATGAGGATGAAATTATAATCAAAATTTCACTAAATCGTTAAAACTAAAACACTTACTATATACGACAAAAATCAACTCCAAATCAAACTCAAGAGACTAAATTCATAGAGTAAACAAAACCCAAACCAAAAGTTAAAAATAAAAAATAAAAAAAAATTTGAAACCGATGAATTAAAGTTAAACGTAGAACAAAATTTATACATACAAACGCACCTGCATCATCATAATCGTATTCGCGGGTTCGATCTCCCAATCCTCTTTGCTAGGGTAGGGGACGAGCTCATCTTTGGAGAGCATGAGGGGCCTCTCCAAGTAATTCACCTCCTCCAAGCTACAATTCGCCTCGGCCTCGACAAAATAGACCCCATCGGCCGTGCAATCGATGGCCGGTTCGCCCTGAACCGGTTCGACGATTCGACCGGCGAGGGGGTAGTAGAAAACGAGGGCCTTGGCGAGGGCTTCCTTGATGACCCGGGCCGGTTCGGTGGCCTTGGTGAAGATGTGCATCGACTCCACCAGGCCCCGGTGGGTCGGGTACCGGTCGACCCACGCCAGCGGGAGCGAACCGCTCGGGGTCGGACCGGCCGGTCGGACCCGCTCCTCCGAGATCTTCGTCACCGTGAAACCCATCGCGGCGGCGGCGGCGGCGGTGGCGGTGGTGGAAACGGGGTTTTGGGGGACGCGGTTTTGGGGGACGGGGTTTTGGGAGCGTAGTCCCTCTTCTTCTGGGGTTTCTCTTTAAAAGGTTGAGACGAGCATTGAAGAAGACGAAGAAGACGAAGAGGAATGGTATTGTAACCACGTCGGTGACTCGGTCGAGGGCCTACATGTGTGTCCAAAATATGCTGTTTTGTGGGGCCCACATATTTTAATAATAATAATAGAGTCCAGCTACTATACTCTAACGACTAAAATCACCCTCGTATTCATAAGTTGTGTTTGAGGATAGAGCTTTCGAATCAACGATCCACACCGTTAAACGTTATCTAGAATATTTAAAACGTCTAGAAATCAAATTTTATAATTTTTCAACATCATTTACCTTACGATCGAAAGGTCACAAAATTGATAATTTTTAACGGCCCGTATAACATATTTGTTAGTTTAACGGCGTAAAAGAATCGAAATTGGTTAAATTTTTGATAGAAAATTATATTCACTATATAGATAAAGATCAATAACTCTGATCTTAAATTGAAGGATCCGATCATCCATTTTTAAGACATTGTTCGATTTTGACCGTTCATTCTATATCTACTTGATGAATTTTTTTATAATTTTAAAAAATTACGAATTTTATTTTTTAAAAATTTTAAATACTCTAAATCATATTTAACGGAGTGGATCGTCGATTTGGAAGTTCAATCATTGAAAATAACTCATGAGTATGAAAGGCTCTATACTCATAAGAGTATAATAGCTCTAGTCATAATAATAATAATAATAATAATATTATTATTATTATTATTATTATTATTATAGGAAAAAAAAGGCATTGAATATAAATTACATTGCTAATGTGGTGACTTTAATGGATCAGACTATTTTTTAAAATTTTTTTAAAAATATAAATTTTATTTTATTTTTTTCTTTAAAAAACTATGATTAGCAACGTAGTAATTCATATGGTAGTACATGGAAGGAGTCGGTGCGTGATGATGTGGCCACTTTTAAAAACCTTTTAGTTAAAAAAATTGGACAAGATAAGTTAAAAAAACATGGCCCTTAGATAATTGAAGTTGTAAGATTACAACTTTGGAGAATTATAGGGCTAACATTGCCAGTTTAATTATGATAAAATTTTAAATAATTTATTTGAACTATAAACTATTTTTAGTCGACTATATATCTTTTTAAAATTTTAATTTTATTATTCAATCTCTTAATTTATTTGATTCGAGTCAATTAATAGTACTTTCATTAAAATTCTGAATATTTCGTTTATTTTTATCAATTTATTTAGTATACGCTCGAACGAGGCATTAAATTTACATACAAATATATTTAAGAACTATTGTTTTTTTAATATTAAAAACTAAAAAAATTTTCCAATATATGAATATACATATAGTATTTTCTAGTGGAAATACAAGAAGAGTTAATTACAAACTTATTAAAGTAGAAAAGTCTTAAATGCGTCTTGCTTAGAGAGGCCACGAGGTCAACATATTTAGTGGGGAAGTTTGGTATGGGGAATTGTATTTGTGGAAGAAGAGGCATGTGAAGCGAACATGATTCGAGCGTAGTTAATTATTGAGGTAGTAACTTATATTATATATATATAGTATACAAATATACAAATTTTTTTAAATGTTAGGCATGTGAAAGAGTACATGGTTGGTGAGTGGACTTAGGAAGAACGGTAATTGAACTATGGGACTATTGCATTGTTCTTTAGAGAACTCAACCAAAAAAAAATTAGAGAACTCAACCAAATATTTTTTTTGAAATTTACAAAGTTAATAAAGTTTATGCTTATTCTTTAAAATAATTTTAAAAATATTTAACGTATCTAGCTTTCATAGAATAATGAATTACTTTGGAAAGTTAATAAAACTTAGAGTTGATCCAACGACCGACTAAAATCTTGATCGCCAAATTGGTTTTTTCATGATTGTAAATAATTTACAAGTACGAAATCTCTGTACTTTCGAAAGCAAAACAGTCTAATATATATATATAGAGAGAGAGAGAGAGAGAGAGAGAAGGCCTTGTATACTATTAGAAGAATGGAAGCCTTTGTTCTCGTAAGTCGTTTTTAATGATTTGACTTCCGAATCGGCAATCAGCTCTATTAGACTTGATTTTACATATTTAAACAATCTAGAAAATAAATTTGACGATTTTTCGATATCACTTACATAATGATCAGAAAAACTCAAAATCAATGGTTAAAAACAAAAATTTTATAAAAAATTATAATGTAGCATTAAAATTTTTCATCAGAGATATTGATTTGTTGTAGATAGTAAAAAAATCTTTCTATCAAAATTTTATCTGATTTGAACACTTCTATACCGTTAAACTAGTAAACGGCATACATCAAATATTAAAAATTATTGATTTTGAATTCTTTCAATCACTAGATGAATAATATCGAAAATCTGCAAAAATTATTTTCTAAATTCTTCAAAGACGTCAGATTAAGTCTAACGGAGCCGATCATCGATTCGAAAGTCACATTATCGAAAACGATTTAAAAGCACGGAGGCTTCTGTGCTTCTAATAGTACACAAGTCCTTTTTTAAAAAAAAATTTAGAAGTTTGGCATCTAAGTTGCAAGCATGCCAAAAGTTTGAGGAAATACGTACATTATCTTCTTCTCTTTTTTTTATTGAAAAAGTGCCATAGATCTATGCAAGGTTTTCCTTCAGGAACAACTATGTTGGGTGTGGACCAATTAGTTATGGTTCCCCAAATATTGTCCTCATAAAAGGACATAGATATATTGCATTGAGAGGCCCTACAACGATGAAAGGTGAGGACAAAGCAAAAGAATTGTTAGGTTATCTTATTCATTCGTTCCTTGTTTTGCTGTAGCTTCATATTTTGATGCAGACATAAAAGACATGGAACTTAACTATGCGACAATAATATATTAATCATACTTATTCTCTTATTTGATAGAACATAGGAATAATGAGATGAAAATGTAACAAGTTTGGGGAAATACCATACGAAAATGTGTGTTTTTTGGTGTGGAAATTACGTGAGAGCGATTTATAACCAAGTTTTGGTTTTTATTGATGTGAAACGTCACGCATAATTAATGTCACTGTACAACTAGATGGTAAAGAGATTCTTTGCCACTTCATTTTGCTCTCCAACTAATTATGCGGGCACATGGAATTAATTTAAGGATAACAATTAAATAAGGTGCTTTTTTTTTTAACAGAATTGTGACAAACTATATATCTATTATTTTGTTTATTTTTTTAAAAAATAATCTCAATTAGAAATATAAAATAATCAAGCTTCGAATTTAGAAGCTCAAGTATCAACAGTTAAGAGCTTAGTCAACTGTGTTAAACACAGTGGGTGTACTCAATCCTCTTAAAAGATCAATATATAGAGAGAGAGTTGAGCTCCCGTTCTTTTAAGAGCACATGAACATTTGTCCTTATAATATCTTAGTTGATGAATCTTCTCAAGATCCATATAGCATTGTTAACGGTATGTCCCATTAAGACTTATTTATTAATACTATATGAATCTTGAAGGGATTCGATGGCTAAAAAAATTATGAATATATTAAGTTTCTATACTTTTAAAAATACAGAAGAACATATATATACATTTTTTAAATAAACAAGAAAACGTACACTGTCAATTAATATTTTCCACAACATTATATGTGCACTTTCCAACTATCAGTTTTACCTAAAAATATGTGGGCCTCAGCCCAAAGCCCATCATATATCCAATCATTTACAGTTGTAAAATATCCTTCTTTATAAAACCAAAAGTATTTTATAAAATAGTTTCCTCTGTTACTTCATAATGCACTACTCTCACAACAGTTCTGTAAAACTCCAATCGATTCAAATAAATTCTTATTTTCTAAGCAATAGGAAGTATTAAATCACAATTAGAACAGGGTTATCGGCTATTCTTAGTAGAGATTATGAAGAACTTGATGATTAATATTCAAAATTTCAAATTCAAAATCTAGTTGCTTTACATTTTCAACTAATTATAAATTTATTTTTTTTAAAAAAAAAAAGAACGAGACGATAGTAAGTTGTCATTTTTTCACAATTAGAATAATATTTGCGTTCATGTTGAATGGGGCTTCGAAACATGGAGATGTAAAGCAAATTAAGCCAAGGAAAAACTTCTACTTCACATGCAAAATCATAATTGGGCATGTAAAGCAAACTAAGCCAAGGAAAAGCATCTAGTACTTTACAAAATCATAACCATCCTCTCTTTCTATGTTAATACATTGGAGAAGAAATAGAATTGCGCTGCATGTGCTTGTTCTTGTATACTTAAACATGAATGCGTACCACATATTCTTTTTACTTTCCATACAAACTCCTATTGTGGCACAAAAAAGTAAATTTTGCAAATAATACTTTAGTGTCACATCTGAAGGACTCTCATTGATTAAATCGAATGCATCCACTACAGGAAAAGTACTAATCCTTGCCTAATCTTTTGTAACCTTTTTTACTTTATTCGACTCTTAGCTACGTGGACTAAATGTAGTCACCTAAAAACTAGTTAATTTCTCAACTCATTGAATTTGTCATCATCAATTCTTATCTAAGTTTCTTCATGTTGTTTACTCCAAATGTGGACGGATGAATTGCTTTTCTTACTGATTGTCTTTTCAATGGATTTGTGCAAATTTGGTCGAAAGTAACATTTGCGTCAACTTAACGCGACTTGTCGAGGCATAAGACGAGCGATAAGAACTTGCTCTTTTAATAATTGGGTGTTTTTGCTACCATAATGTGTCTTCACTTGTTTGATTAAAAANATACAAATTTTTTTAAATGTTAGGCATGTGAAAGAGTACATGGTTGGTGAGTGGACTTAGGAAGAACGGTAATTGAACTATGGGACTATTGCATTGTTCTTTAAAATAAAGTTAATAAAGTTACAAATTGGTTATTCTTTAATAAAGTTAATAAAGTTTATGCTTATTCTTTAAAATAATTTTAAAAATATTTAACGTATCTAGCTTTCATAGAATAATGAATTACTTTGGAAAGTTAATAAAACTTAGAGTTGATCCAACGACCGACTAAAATCTTGATCGCCAAATTGGTTTTTTCATGATTGTAAATAATTTACAAGTACGAAATCTGTACTTTCGAAAGCAAAACAGCCTAATATATATATATATATATAGAGAGAGAGAGAGAGAGAGAGAGAAGGCCTTGTATACTATTAGAAGAATGGAAGCCTTCGTTCTCCTAAGTCGTTTTTAATGATTTGACTTCCGAATCGACAATCAGCTTTATTAGACTTGATTTTACATATTTAAACAATCTAGAAAATAAATTTGACGATTTTTCGATATCACTTACATAATGATCGAAAAAACTCAAAATCAATGGTTAAAAACAAAAATCTTATAAAAAATTATAATGTAGCATTAAAATTTTTTATCAGAAATATTGATCTTGTTGTAGATAGTAAAAAAATTTTTCTATCAAAATTTTATCTGATTTGAATACTTCTATACTATTAAACTAGTAAACGGCATACATCAAATATTAAAAATTATTAATTTTGAATCCTTTCAATCACTACATGAATACTATTGAAAATCTGCAAAAAATATTTTCTAAATTCTTCAAAGACATCAGATTAAGTCTAACGGAGCCGATCATCGATTCGAAAGTCACATTATTGAAAACGATTTAAAAGCACGGAGGCTTCTGTGCTTCTAATAGTACACAAGTCCTTTTTTAAAAAAAATTTTAGAAGTTTGGCATCTAAGTTGCAAGCATGCCAAAAGTTTGAGGAAATACGTACATTATCTTCTTCTTTTTTTTATTGAAAAAGTGCCATAGATCTATGCAAGGTTTTCCTTCGATCAGGAACAACTAAGTTGGGTGTGGACCAATTAGTTATGGTTCCCCAAATATTGTCCTCATAAAGGGACATAGATATATTGCATTGAGAGGCCCTACAACGATGAAAGGTGAGGACAAAGCAAAAGAGTTGTTAGGTTATCTTATTCATTTGTTCCTTGTTTTGCTGTAGCTTCATATTTTGATGCAGACATAAAAGACATGGAACTTAACTATGCGACAAGAATATATTAATCATACTTATTCTCTTATTTGATAGAACATAGGAATAATGAGATGAAAATGTAACAAGTTTGGGGAAATACCATACGAAAATGTGTGTTTTTTGGTGTGGAAATTATGTGAGAGCGATTTATAACCAAGTTTTGGTTTTTATTGATGTGAAACGTCACGCATAATTAATGTCACTGTACAACTAGATGGTAAAGAGATTCTTTGCCACTTCTTTTTCCTCTCCAACTAATTATGCGGGCACATGGAATTAATTTAAGGATAACAATTAAATAAGGTGCTTTTTTTTTAACAGAATTGTGACAAACTATATATCTATTATTTTGTTTATTTTTTTAAAAAATAATCTCAATTAGAAATATAAAACAATGAGGTTTTGAATTTAGAAGCTCAAGTATCAATAAGTATCAATAATTAAGAGCTTAGTCAACTGTATTAAACACAATGGGTAAACTCAATCCTCTTAAAAGATCAATATATAGAGAGAGAGTTGAGCTCCCGTTCTTTTAAAAGCATATGAATATTTGTCCTTATAATATCTTAGCTGATGAATCTTCTCAAGATCCATATAGTATTATTAACGGTATGTCCCATTAAGACTTATTTATTAATACTATATGAATCTTGAGGTGATTCAATGGCTAAAAAAATTATGAGTATATTAAATTTCTATACTTTTAAAAATACTGAAGCACATATATACATTTTTTAAATAAACAAGAAAACGTACACTGTCAATTAATATTTTCCACAACATTATATGTGCACTTTCCAACTATCAGTTGTACCTCAAAATATGTGGGCCTCAGCCCAAAGCCCATCATATATCCAATCATTTACAGTTGTAAAATATACTTCTTTATAAAACCAAAAGTATTTTATAAAATAGTTTCCACTGTTACTTCATAATGCACTACTCCCACAACAGTTTTGTAAAACTCCAATCGATTCAAATAAATTCTTATTTTCTAAGCAATTGGAAGTATTAAATCACAATTAGAACGGGGTTATCGGCTATTCTTAGTAGAGATGATGAAGAACTTGATGATTAATATTCCAAATTTCAAATTCAAAATCTAGTTGTTTTACATTTTCAGCTAATTATAAATTTATTTCTAAAAGAAAATAGAACGAGACGATAGTAAGTTGTCATTTTTTTCACAATTAGAATAATATTAGCGTTCATGTTGAATGGGGCTTCGAAAGATGGAGATGTAAAGCAAATTAAGCCAAGGAAAAACTTCTACTTCACATGCAAAATCATAATTGGGCATGTAAAGCAAATTAATTAAGCCAAGGAAAAGCATCTAGTACTTTACAAAATCATAACCTTATATCCTCTCTTTCTATGTTAATACATTGGAGAAGAAATAGAATTGCGCTGCATGTGCTTGTTCTTGTATACTTAAACATGAATGCGTACCACATATTCTTTTTATTTTCCATACAAACTCCTATTGTGGCACAAAAAAGTAAATTTTGCAAATAATACTTTAGTGTCACATCTGAAGGACTCTCATTGATTAAATCGAATGCATCCATTACAGGAGAAGTACTAATCCTTGCCTAATCTTTTGTAACCTTTTTTACTTTATTCGACTCTTAGCTACGTGGACTAAATGTAGTCACCTAAAAACTAGTTAATTTCTCAACTCATTGAATTTGTCATCATCAATTCTTATCTAAGTTTCTTCATGTTGTTTACTCCAAATGTGGACGGATGAATTGCTTTTCTTACTGATTGTCTTTTCAATGGATTTGTGCAAATTTGGTCGAAAGTAACATTTGCGTCAACTTAACGCGACTTGTCGAGGCATAAGACGAGCGATAAGAACTTGCTCTTTTAATAATTGGGTGGTTTTGCTACCATAATGTGTCTTCACTTGTTTGATTAAAAAAGTGTTTCGCATACTTTCCCCATTTTTTTAACAAGGTGGTGAAAATTGAACCTTATCTTCATCCATTTGGAAAGTGAAAAATGAAGTGATCACTTAGGGTACTTTGATTACTTTATTTGCACGATTGAAGATATTATGGATGTCATTCAAATCTAAGAACCATAGATCACATATATTTCTTCTCTTTTCAGCTAAATTATATATATATCATGGCAATTCATTCCTATGTGTGCTTCAATAATTTTTTTCCTTTATTTTAAGGTTGAAGCCCGTAATGCGTGAGCGTGACTTAACATTAAGTACATACTTAATTTAGAATTAATGCATTGTACATGAAAATGAGGAGTTTGATTTTAAGATATACATCTAAGAACTGCATGCATTTTAGAATAGATTTAGCACTTGCATTGCTTAGTGTCGAAATATATATATATCACGCTTGTGAGAATGACAAGTCAAGTGTACCCAAAGTTTGATGATATAATTGTGGCCTAGTTAATTATCTATTCATACTAATTTGTTAAAATTAATGTGATTGATCGCGCCTTATTACTTATCTATTATATTTCTCTCTTAAATCATGCTTTCAACATTTTAAAGCTTTTGATGATGCGCGCACAAGTTTTATCCGAAAACCACCACCTTGTTAAAAAAGTTTGCTTTGCTATTTCATCATTAAAAAACTTTGTGATTTAGAAGATAATAATTATAAACTTGAAATAAAAATGAAAAAGGGCACACTTGGAATTTTTTTATTAGGCAACCCACCACTGAGAAAGTTGTTTCCTTCACGTAAAGCAACGCTAGCTAAAAGAGCTTAACAATGTTTGATATGAGCCCAAGCCACTACACCAGGAGTAGGTTTCATTGGCCAATGCTACTATTATTATTATTATTGTTATATATTATTATTATAGAGAATTGTAGAATGTTACAGCTTTGTTCATTTTTAAAAAAATAAATTTAATTAAAAATATAAAGCAATTAGATTTCAAATTTGGAATATCAGGTACCAACTATCAAAGTTCTGGAATTAATGCAAATGCTATGATTATTAGAATATGAAAAGTCGTCCTTCTAAGTTTACATTTGGGACATATAATTCAAATGGCAAAAAGTAGCACGCAATTAATGTGTCACTCTCCCTAGCATGCACCTAAAGTCTCTTTAACTAATTAGGTCAAATTTCAGCACTGCTACGATTCAAAAGCACTAGAAACAAAATTGTACACATAGTTCAATTATACTTTATGCTTGCTCGATCGATCTCATAGTTCTTTGTGATTAAAATGACTCTCTCTCTCTCTCTCTCTCTTGTATTTTTTAGGTATTATATTTTAACTAGTGTGGACGAAATAATCAATGGTCACACTTATACCAACCAGCATGGTACCCACCAGTTGGCTTTGAAACTGATCAAAACCGAAAATATTGAATTGTGTTTCTAATAAATGTAACATCTAAGTCTAAAAGCTAGATCCAAATTCTTAATGATATGTATTTTTATAATTCTAGTTAGGATCTATCATAGGTCGAGTCAGATTCCAACCAGATATGGGGATAATTGAGTTTAATTAGGAAAGTAATTAGAGAACCACCTACTTAATTCATGGCCCATAGCCACTAGCTACTACCCACCGAGACGTGGACTCCAAATTAACAAGTGGGTTAATTGTGGTGTTTTAATTTGTGGTTTTTGGCAAAACTTATACTTAAAGTTTCCATGTAGGTGGACAAGTCATTTTCCACTGGTCCCTTTGGTGCTATTTAGATAACAAAGACACACACAGACACAAACACACACAATGACACAAAGGAATCTTTGGAGCCCGATTTTCCCTTTTCAATTAAAAAAAAAAATGTTTTGAGATTTAATGAACGCGTACATTTAAAAGAATAAAACGATGAACACGTGAATCGTGTATGATTGGAGCTGATGCTTAACTGTTCAAGGAATGATGCTTCTTATGATTCTTCTTATCTTCTTCTTCTTTTTCTTCTTTTTTAAATTTTATTTTTGCTTTGCATGTATTATTCTTTTCCATGTTCAAGTTTCTTACCTACCGACCGTCCCTGGCGCAAGTGGTAAAGAATTTGATGGTTGGTACTCAAGATCCAAATTTCGAATTCTAATTGATTCATATTTCTAACTAAATTTATTTTTAAATAAAATAAATAAAACGAATAACATACTATCTATCTTTAAAAAATTTTATTAATTTCTTATTTAACTAATTGGAGGATTCCTAATTAGGTGGGCCCACATTTGACCGGTGTGCTAGTATCAGCTTTTCTTTTTTCTTTTTTTTCTTTTGACTGTAAGACGTCGCAGGGTGATTAATCCCTCATACAATTTTGTTAAATGAGAATCATACCATTTTGTTATTTGAAAAACTATAAATAATTTTGCATTAACAACTTTGTGTACAATATAAATATTATTTTTCACAATATAAATATAATTTTGGATATCAAACTAGACAGACAATTTAAGTTTCAACAGAGAGAGATCGGTCGTGAGCGAGAGAAATTTACTCGACCAACTTTTGTTTTTCTGGTTTTGTTCAAAAAAATAGAACAAGGTAATATACAGATACACTTCTCTACTTTTAATTTTAGCTGCCCATAGATTCATAAAATAAAAATATTTATAAGCAAATATTAATTTAGATATACTTTTCTTTTCTGATGTGGTGTTCCCAGCCAATCAAATTATTGCTCGTGGATTCACTCGTTATATTATGATTATTAAAAAAATACTATTATTATAATTTTTTCTCTAATAAAAAAATATGATTGACTGGTTATCAATAATTTAATATAAGTGTCGCATAGGAGACTTTTTGGGGCCTGTGGAGCTTAATACGTGTACATTTTTCTACTGTGGTAGCTGTGGATTGATATTGCCTAAGACCATTGGTTTAGACCTAACTAGCTTTGAATATGTAACATAAAGTGATACACTATATGTGCCTGACTCACTTTTTTTCTTTTTCTACTATATGTCCAGATTGAGTCAATCGAGCCATCTTAGAAAAGCATGATTCCTATACTCTTCAGAATATTAACCCAAAACAGATCGAAAAAGGAATCCCATCAACTTAGTTATACCTTAAAAAGATTAATTATATAATTAAGCAAAGCAATCTTATCTTGAAGCTCCTAATCACAAATGGTTAATTTATCACACTAAATTAATGATAAGAATAACCTCACCATTATGGTGCTTTTCACCTTCAATGCCAAAAGTAGCAAGTGTACTCTAACTTCTCTTTACTCAATTGGTTTTTATTTTTATATTTTTTTAGTTTAATTAATCTTTGGGCAGAAATTTTTCAACAGTGCCTAGATTCTGGAGGAATCCTCAAAATCTCTTGGCCCAAACTTTTTTTTTTTTGAGAGATAGGTAGCACGCTAACCGCTTCGTTTATTTCATTTAGAAAAAAACTTAGCTGAAAATGTGAATCAACTAGGATTCGAACTTGGGTCTCGGGTACCAACCGCCAAGTCCTTTGCCACTTGCTCTAGGGACGGTCGGTCTCTTGGCCCAAACTTAATCATCGATGCGTGTAACTTTTCTTAATAATATATATATATATATATATATATATATATATATATATATATATATATAAAAATTACAAAAAGAGGAAGAAGAAAATATTAGATGCTGAATTCAAAGCATCAAAATTCACACATTCATCTCAAAATGCACTATATTCAATCATGCATGTATGTATATTTTTATATTTTTTTCAGGCCACTGATCAAGTTTTAAGCGTCAAATGGAGAGTAATCAGGCTACGACTATTTACGTACAATTACTAAGAATATCACTATCAAATACGTTTATATATATATATATATATACTCAAATTTAAATCTCTGAAAGTTACATTTACCATCAATTTTTCTTTTGTTGGAGGAAAAGTAACCAACAAAGCTAAATAATTATTGCTGAAGTGGTTGGTTCTCAGCAAACATGGTTCTTCCATCAATCAATATATATCAAGCAAATTAATGGAGAAAAAGGGATGGAATTAATAAGGAAAATAGAGAGACAAGCCAAACATGGACATCACTAAGTCTCTTTGGTAGGTAGGAATTATAAATGATAGATGTAGACTCGAATGGATTCATCTAAATCAACTGTAAATACTTTTGACTTTGAACAATTTTTCCTTTCCAAAAATCAACAAAAACTAGAAGAAGAAAACTGAGTGAAAGTGAGTGAAATCTAAAAATTGGACAGTTGTAGTTAGTGTCTATATTGACAACATCAAATTGACAACATCAAAATGTGTGAACCTGTTTTAATGGCTGAGTGAGTCCATCAATCCGAAAGCAATCAACGGCGTAGTTTCGCGAGAAGCTGAATTGACCATGATCAATTAAAAGAAAACAAAGAAAAGAAATTTAAGAACACAAATAATTCTACAGTTGCGGCAAGGTTAGGGAGGATTTCATAGTGTCGCATTATGACAAAAAATGTGAACACAAATTCTACAAGACTGAGTATGTATCCCACAAGTATTGTGTGTGTGTGTTTTTTTTTTTTTTTGTAATGCAAGCATTAATATGATCACCAAATTCTACTTCGATTCAAATCACAAATTTTATTTTCGATGATCAGTTTATCACAGCCATTAATAGATGGCAGAGACTAACTTAACGTCGAAGACTTACATGTCTATATTTATTGATCGAGCAAATGTGGCAAGTTGATCGTTCATTACTTGGCGTGACCGAAAAATATTGAATTATATTAATGTATATTAATGTTCATAAGTTTGATAAAATCGAATGTGAGGCTTAATCTTGAGGATTATTTACACGTCGAAAACAAGTTTTGTGGTGATAAAAAGTGGATGCAACTGGTCCCATGCATGTTTTTGATCGGTTCTTTTTATAGAACAACTTCACAGCAAAAAAGCTAGTTCCTCTCTCCATATATCTCCATGTACATTTACATTTATACATTCGATCACGTATATATTAATTTAGTAGTTATAAATAATTTTGGAGTTTGGAGCTCATTGGTGACCAAGATAACCTTCATATATTTAAGCCATGAGAATCTGTGTCTTTTTATATGTGGTATTAGGTTTTTGATATATATACATATGTAAGTACAACGGCACAGAAAGTGAGAGTCCTAAGTTCGAATCCTAATTAGTTCACATTTCTAGCTAAGTTTATTTTTAAATGAAATACACGAAGCGGGTAGCATACAACCTATCTCTCACAAAAAAAAAAGAAAAAAGATAGTGAGAGTCACTTAATATTTCAGATCCGGTAAAGATATAGCACATTCAATTTTTAGAAAGCGCATTGAAATAAATGATCGAATGTATAAAATCATAACAAATAACTAATTAGAGAAGCCAAAATTTTGAAAAAAGAAATCCTTTTACTTGGATCTCCATTTGAGTTTATCAAATATTTAAATTTTCTTTCTACATAAGACTTATATATATCTTTCTAATTTTTCTTATTAACTCATTGTTTTTAAATTAATACTGCAAATTCTATTTTGCCCATTGCATTTTTCACGAGATTAAAGAATTGTAGAATAATCAATAAAATAAAGACTCTATTATGGAAACATTACTCTACTGATTGAGTTGTAATTAATGCATGAAAATGTGGTGATATATGGACACAAATTTTATGGGCACGATCCCCAAACTAATTGGTTTGGGGACCATGCGGATGGTGCCATGTGGCCCATCCGACAGCCACCGATGGAAAGGAAGAAACAAAAAATCCCTGTATTTTTAGAGAGAGTGAGAGAATAGCAGAGAACGGCATCCGTCAAATCGGCCATATGCATGGCGCCCATCCGCACAGTCCCCAAACTATTAGTTTAGGGATGGTGCCCACAAAATTTTTGTCCATGATATATATGTACACCTCATTAATTGACTTCTAGAATATGCTTTATTCATAAATAGTCCTTATGTAAGCTTTTTTTTTTTGTTTTTTTTTGTTTTTTGAGAGATAGATAGCAACCACCAAGCCTTTTGCCACTTGCTCTAGGGACGGTCGGTTTTGCAAGCATTTTGTGAGCACTATATTCAGGTTAGAGACAAAAGTTTGATACATCAATGAAAGGTAAGATCTTTTGGAATAATTAACTTGGCGACAAGTTTATTTAGTTATCTGTAACGAAGGGCCACATAACAGTGTTTTCTTTTTCTTTTTCTTTGAGATAAGCCACATAGCAGTGTTCGGGAGATATTGTTCATCTACATGCTTAAACATAAATTCCAACTGGTTATAAAATTTTATTTTTAAAGACTTCAGATATCCTAAATTAATTTTAAATATGTGAATCGTTGATTTGAACACTCTAAAATCGCAAATAAGATAATAGTACCGGAGCCCCAATACTATAAATATTATAGGAGTCTCTCTCTCTCTCTCTCTCTCTCTCTCTCTCTCTCTCTCTCTCTCTCTCTCTCTCTCTCTCTCTCTATATATATATATATATATATATGGTTGCAAAACTTTCAAAAGTACGGAGGGCTCTGGTTCAGCGATCAAATTTGTTAGACATGATCTACGCTATTGGAACTATCTATAAATTAAATTTTATAATTTTTTAACTTTATTTGTCTAGTGAACAAGTAATCTCAAAATGAACGGCTAAAAATAAAAATATCATAAAAAGCAATATTAAAAAACTCAAATTTTAAATCAGAAGTATTGTTCTTGCTATTTATATTAAATAGATTTTTTTATTAAAATTTCATATAATTTGGATTGTTCTATACCGTTGAACTTAAACATGACATATCAACCGTTAAAATGGTCATTTTTTAGACTTTTTGATCACTTGGTAAATGATATCGAAAAATTATAAAATTTGGTTTCGAAATAATTTCAATAGCGTAAATTATATATACCTAACAGAGCCGATCGTCAAATTAGATGTCTAATCATCAAAAACAACTTATAAATAAGAAAGCGTCCGTACTTTCGAAAGTATTGGATGTACTTTATATATATAATCCACCTGCCATTAGAAACAATATTTCTGAAAATGAGAGAGAGAGAGAGATCTAAATATTAATTAGTGCACGTAGGATTTACACATTAATTAGTGATATATTGGCATGTGATAAACAATTAATTTTGATGCATGGTGGGCATATGCCAAATTAGCAGAACAACCAATAGAAACTTAGAGGAAACGAAATGTAGAGAGTTGGTTTGATCAAGGACATGGTAACCAACATACTTAACAAATTTAGTTAGCGTAATTTTATTTGTTTACTTGTTCAATTAACGAACCATTATATGCTCTAGGCGCATCTACGAATCAATTAGTTGCAATGTCACGTCAAAGTCGATCGACGAAGAAACCCTACTCTGTATTTGCTCCACATGCATCACATCTACTGATGTGGTGGTGATGTAGCAAACGAGTCATCTGAATATCCCTCTACATGTTCCTCAATGAGAACACATCTAAACATCATTAAATTGAGTAAGAAATGTCTAAAATGCTCTAAATTTGTTCGAACGTCGACATATTTTGCTATGATGATATAGGTTAACTTCACTTTACTCTAGAGTACTTCAAAACAATCGCGTTCAATGGTCGAAGAACCAATGATCCGTTTTGATTTCGATTGAAATGTATTTTACTCTTCTTCAACCAAATAGTTGAATAGCAATTGACACCTATTAATAGAATAGATGTTTAGCTTAATAATATTGTATATATATATGCTTTGCTTTAGTCTAAAGCTTAATTCTCCAATATTTTATTAATTAGCAATAAAATAAAAATCTCTGTTAAAGTAGCTGAGCCTCGATCATTTGCTCGATCGTAAGGCCCCATATATGGATTGGCTCCAACAGTAACAACTGATCCAAAGATCTTATATATACAGGTGTGAATGTTAGAGAGGCATTTGTCTCACTGTGTGCGCGTAAGACAAATAGAGGGCCCTCGTGATGAGGATGGTTCGAGGAGTAATTTGATCCGTTCAATTATTGTTAAGAGGATGATCTAGATGGTTATACGGCGACAATATGGAATTATTAGTTTCACATTAATGTGGATGGCGATGCACACTTTATGAAGATTAGAGCTAGAACACTGTAGCATAAAAGCAATGCCATATATATATATATATATAGAGAGAGAGAGAGAGAGAGAGAGAGAGAGAGAGAGATTGGTATATTATCGGTAGCACGAAGGCCTTCACGCTACCAAGTTGTTTTCAATGATACAGTTTCCAAATCGACGGTCGGTTCTATTAGACTTGATCTACATTATTGTTTTCAATGATGCGGTTTTCAAATCGACGGTCGGTTCCATTAGACTTGATCTAAATTATTAAAAGTATTTGAAAATTAAATTTTAATTATAATTTTTCGACATCATTGGCTAGTAATCAAAAGGTCTCAAAATTGACAATTTTAATAATAGATATGATGTGTTTGTAAATTTAACGTTCAAAAATAATCCAAATTTAATGAAGTTTTTATAGAAAAATATTTTCAGAATTTAGAGTAAGATCAGTATCTCTGATCTTAAATTCAAGCCTTTTTTCAACATTTTTTATGAGATTTTTATTTTTAATCGTTTATTTTTAAACTAATCGTTTGATAGATAAATGATGTCGAAAATTATGAAATTTAGTTTTCAAATACTTTTAATAGTGTCGATCAAGTCTAACGGAGCCGATCATCGATTTGGAGACCGCAATATTAAAAATAATTTGATAGTACGGGGGCCTTCGTGCTACCGATAGTATACCAGTCTAGCGCTCTCTCTCTCTCTCTCTCTCTCTCTCTCTATATATATATATATATATATAGTTATTAGATAATAAATTGAGATGTGATATAATTAACTACTACACCACCTGATACAAAAAAGATGTAATGTGCGTATATACTTACTTAGCTACTATATATATACGTACACAACCTTATATAACAACAGTACCACTGTGGAAGTTTCGTTCATTCAATATATATATCTCTTTGTTTCAATGAAGCAATTAATTATTTGTTATTCCAAATTAAAGCGGAACGGAGGGATTCAGATGATAATCTACACTTAACAACAAATTTATGTAGGTTAATGGATTCGAACCTGGCCTCTTTTTTATTGTATTCCACTCATTACCATCCAATGGAACATTCATGTGGTGTAATATACAGTGTTGAGCTAGCTTAATTACAAAAGGGAAGAGATAGCGTTACATGCATACACATGCACACGTGCTGGCGCGCTCGCACGTGCACACTTGCATTCCATTTCTATGACTATAATAACTGGAATTTTTTTTCTCGAGTAGTTGGTAAAGTAAATTTGGTTTTTGGATTACAAACAATTCTCTCTCAAAAAAAAAAAAAACTATATATGTTGATCATAATTGTGCAAAAACAAAAAGAACTGGATTTTCTAAACAGTATATATAGAGAGAGATAGAGAAAAATTGTACGTTGCAGATGAATACATTGGTAATTAATTATACCAAAACATTTTTTTTTAAAAAAAATATAAGATATTTTACTTGTGGGAGGAGCCAATGGTTGGATATGGATCTACAATCAGCAAACACCCAACTATATATTAATGGAGCTTATAATATTATTATATATTTATACATGTGTATATAGCGGGTTAATTTGGTCTCTTAACTATATAACACGCGTGATTAATTAATTTGTACGTTCTGCGAAGCGCGACTTAATAATACATCATGCCACAAACCTCTCTCCGTTCCACCAACCAATATTTAATTAGTGCTTAATTAACCACCATTAAACTCTGAAAAGAAAGGCTTAACAAAACTAATTACCAACCCCTAGCTATAAAAACCCTCCCCCACCCTCACCACCCCCAAGCTGGTTAGCTCCCTCTAAATTATCACACATACAAATTAAACCTCTCAATTAATACTTAATTAGAACTCCTCCAATATTATTCAATGAGCACCGCTGTGAAGAGGGTCTCCCAGGAGGTGGTGGCCCCCGCGGGGCCGACACCCTCCGGCCGCCTCCGCCTCTCATGGCTCGACCGATACCCGACCCAGCGGGCGCTCATCGAGTCGCTGCACGTGTTCAAGAACGGCGGGGGCGACCCCGCGAAGACGATAAAGCGCGCGCTGGAGAAGACGTTGGTTTTCTACTATCCGATGGCGGGCAGGCTGGCGGAGGGGGAGGAGGGGGAGCTGCAGGTCGACTGCACCGGCGAGGGGGTTTGGTTCGTGGAGGCCACGGCCGAGGCCACGTTGGAGGACGTGGACTACTTGGAGTACCCTTTGAAGATACCCAAGGACGAGCTCTTGCCTCACCCCGTCCCTAAATTGGATCCCTCCCAAGAAGATAAACTCATTTTACTTGTCCAGGTACGTATACGTACGTACAGATTTTATTCATAATTATAATGCTTTATTTGCTTTGATTAATTAAAGGACCCGCGCGATTTCCCTCTGTTTCTATTACGTACTATTATTTTTTTCTTCTTTAACAGATCCAATTTTTTTTAGAAAAGAGATCGAGCACAAATTAAATTTCCTACTGCATGTACCTATTGAATGTACGTACTATAGTCTATAGACTAGCTAGCTGATGGATATTTGTATTCCTGCCGCCGCCGATCGATATTAATTAGCTTGTGATTAATGCATTTTTTCTGAAAATTAAGGCGAACATATATATATCTAAGAATTAAGGTATGAAAATTAAGAATAATATTACTGCAGGATTTTCATTCCTTAATTTATCACTGATCGATAATGTGTACTATATATATCCGGTATACTTAATTATACTAGATAGACAGATAGTATTATTAAGAATAAAGAAAAGCAACTAATTAAATACGGAAAAAGTTAGTTAGTTAGTTCGTTTGTTTGTTATTTATTTGCTTAATTGCTTGCTTGTTTATTGATTGATTGATTGATTGATTGATTAAAGCAGGTGACCCGATTCAGCTGCGGTGGGTTCGTGGTGGGGTTCCGGTTCAGCCACGCGGTGGCGGACGGGCCGGGCGCGGCCCAGTTCATGGGCGCGGTGGGCGAGATCGCGCGCGGCGCCGCGGGGCCCACCGTGGAGCCGACGTGGCTCCGCGAGGCGATCCCGGAGCCCCCCCGCGGCGCGCCCCGCGGGCCCCTCCCCGCGGCGACGGGCGTCCGCCTGGAGTACCTCGCCATGGACATCGCCGCCGACTACGTCAACCGCTTCAAGGCCCAGTTCCTGGCGCTGACCGGTCAGCGCTGCTCGGCGTTCGACGTGCTCATCGCGAAGGCGTGGCAGAGCCGCACCCGCGCCCTCAGCTTCGGCTTCGGCTTCGACCGGGGCTCCCCCGTCCACCTCTGCTTCGCCATGAACGCGCGCCCCGTGCTCGCCCCGAAGATCCCCGCGAGCTGCGGCTTCTACGGGAACTGCTACTACATCATGAGGGTCTCGGCGCCGAGCGAGAGGATCGCGAGCTCCCCGATCGTGGAGATCGTGAAGCTCGTCAAGGAGGGGAAGAAGCGGCTGCCCGCGGAGTTCGCGCGGTGGGCCGCCGGGGACGCCGCCGGGGACCCGTACCGGATCACGGCCGACCGGAACACGCTGCTCGTCTCGGATTGGACCCGCCTGGGCTTCGCCGAGGTCGACTACGGCTGGGGCCCGCCGGTCCACGTGGTGCCGCTCACCAACCTCGACTACATCGCCACGTGTATCCTCGTCAGGCCCTCCGCGCACAAGCCCGGTGGGGCCCGCCTCATCACGCAGTGCGTTACGCCCGAGTGCGTGGCCGCGTTCCACCAGAGCATGATGAGCTTGGATTAACAATTTAAGCATGGATTGATTAATAGTAACAAATTAATTAAGAATATTAATCACACATTACACATGATAAGAAAAGAATATACGTAGTGTTGTTGCGTTTGTGGAAATTGTGCAAATGCGCCCCGCGCATCCGTTACCTATATATATATATATATCTGTCTCATCTTATACTTCAATATGCATGTAGGTAGTAGCCAGCGGTCGTCATCATTGAACCCTTTAGATTCCTAAGTAGTAAGAAAAACTGTAGCTATTATGAATGGCGGCGACTGATCGAAGTATCGTACTAGCTAGCATAGTACGTGTGATTCCTTTTAGAAAAAGAAGGGCTTGTTTGGTATAGTTAGGAGAAAAGGTGGAGGGTCGACTAATTGAGTTCTTTAGACTAAAGAAAAGCAAAATGGTTGACTGTAAGGAGGCGTACGTAATTAGCTAGGTTGTTGTTTGCCAGGTAATTAATTGTATTGTTATTTTGGGGGGTGCTAGCTAGAGATTCCTTTGGATATTATACCATGTCCTAATTTTTCTTAGTTATGTTTTTTTTATTCTTTTCTTTTATATTTCACTATTGTGTGTAACTGGGTGGAAAGCCACCACTGTCTCTCTCAATCAATTTATCAACGGAAAAGTTTGTACTTTATATTTGTAAAAATCTCTGCTTTGTGGATTTTTTTTTTAACTTTTTTGGGTTATAAGTTGATAGAGTGTAGAAGTATTCGGCCAGCACTCGTGCCAAGTTGGGAGTCTAGCTATCTTACAGATTATTTACCGATGGATCCTTCTCGTATATGAAAATATACTAATTAAAAATAACTCCTTGTTTTGTAGCAGTTCATAACCAATTTCAACGACGAAAACACCATGCTTCTTTAAGTCTACTCTGATAATTATCAGTGTGTTTACTAATTTCTTATCGCAAAAACCCAAAAAAAGAAGAAAAAAAAAAACTCTGGGTTCATTGCATGGCAACGCAGAGCAACTTCTAGAAGAAGCATGGGGTAATTAACAATAGTAATCAAGTAGAACATAAAATTCGGGAAAGTATGATTTTTTTGCCCAAAAAAAAACAAAAAACACTACTGTTCTACAAATGGATAACGCAGTAAATCATGATAGTAGGGAAAGTGAGCAAATTCGTTTAGCCTATGCTGAAAATTATATAAGAATTAGTACTTAATTAGAGAATGACGGTCTCATTTAGGGTTTTATTATTTCCACGCTCGATGAGAGGATTCAGTCTCACGCTTTGTAAGTTTCTTCTCCTTTTTTTTTTTTTCTAATCATTTACTGTGCTTGAGGATTTTGGACAAGAAAAATTGAAGACAGAAAAAGGACAAGATATGATTTATTGAGATAAGTAAACCACCACCACCACAAACAAAATGGCAGCCGAATATAAATATACTTAGTTCCTTCATGAAGTACATAATTATGGGTTATCCGGAGAGGACACAGCAGTCCTAAAAATAACATATTCTTTTATCAGGACAGGGGTGTTGTTGGGTTACAATATATTTTGAACACTCATCAGCCTAGAGCATTATTGCTTTCCCAGAAATTACAAAAAGAAAAAAGCTCTCATCTGAGAGCAGTGAAGAAAAGCTAGCAGAGCATTATTGCATTATTGCTTTTATCACAAGGGCTTGGTGGTTGATATCCGAGACCCAAATTCGAATTCTAATTGATTTATATTTCTAGCTAAGTTTATTTCTAAATGAAATAAACGAAACAGATAACGTGCTACCTATCTCTAAAAAAAAAAAAAAAAAAAAAAAAACTAGCAGAGAGAGCTCCCCCCCTAAAAATATATTTTTTTTATTATTTTTTAAAAATATATTTTTTTTATTATTTTTTAAAAAAAAGGTAAGTAACACATATGCAAGGCAAGGTACACCACGACTTGGAGAGGTCGATGTTGACCACCGAAATCTCCCCAGGCCTCGCCACGTTAGCTACCTGGATGATTTGGCCATATCCCTTCGAATCTTTCAAGGTTAGGTTGCAACATACGGTAGCCATAATACACCATCTCAAAATAACCCGCACAAGCGTTCAAAGATTATTAAGATTCAGTTATCCATATTACATATTCTTCATCAGTCCTACTAACAAGGTTAATTAAAGCAGCCCAAAATTTGGCGAGGAAAATACCAGGCATAACGAAGATGGATATCATGTGCTCCAACCTGCATTCGATCTAACCGCCTAAAAGGAGTACGCGGATCATACACACAGTTTAATTACAAAGATGGAGAGAGTTTACTACCGATTACAACATCAAAATCGCACTAACCACCCCTATTATTACGTGGCGTTAGATCTGGTCTCCACCCGATGGAACTCGGAATTGACCCACCCATGTTATGAAAGCCGTAGGAGTGCCCACTTACGGGAAGTGGCTGCATCGACCCATTATTGTTCACAGGCATACCCACGTCAGTTGGCCACTGATTAGGGTTCCAACTAGGTTGAACCACGCCCATTTGAGGCTGAAGTGGTTGTTGATGTGGCATAGCCGTCTGTGCGAGCTGCTGAGGTGGCAACTGCTGGTTGGGCGGCACTGCTGCATTATGGCTCACTTGGAAAGGCTGCAACGGCGGCTGCTGATACAAATGCAACTGTGATGCAGGCTGCTGGAGCGGCAGCGGTGGTGGTAGTGACGGTGGCGTTGGGGTAGGGTTTAGTGATTGTTGTGGTTGTGGTTGTGGTGGTGCATGCGGCGGCGCAGCCTGACTTTGCAGCTGATTATCTTGACGGGGATCCCATTCTGGGATATCATCATCATCATTCCATGGCTCAGTTTCTATATTTAGCGCTTTATCCTTCTTACTGTGTCCATATTTGTACACCAACTCCCTCATTTGCTCCATCGGGCGACCCGATGGTGGTGGATGACGGACCACCGGACCGCGAGAGTGGATTGACGGTACAGAAGGTTTTGCGGTGTTAGTGAAATCAAATTCAGGGAGATCATCTTCGTCCCTCGAATTTGAAGGGCCGAAGCCCGGAGGCACATCATCATCATATTCATCGTCATTTGACGGGTGGATATTATTAGTGGGTGTGGGCGATACAGGATGAGTAGGCGTGAAAGAAGATCTAGCGGAGCTAGAATTGATGAGATGTTTCCTCGAGTGTTTCCTGGAGCCACTATGCTTGTGGTGGGAGGACGCCCTAGGTGACATATTTACATGTGGCCTTCTCCACACCACCACGCCGATGAGACTCTTCTCGGCCGAACGAAGAGTCTCGGCGTGCTCCTTTGAAAGAAAGGTCGCGAGTACTCCCAGAGTCCTTGAGTGAGGAGGGCACAAGTATAGCTCCACTCCGGGGGTAGGTTCGGCAAATCCCACTCTCTCATCCGCAATGTAAGACTCGACTGTCTGCAAAAGATAGGGCGACAAAGGATTAGGAAACGAGAATTAGGATAACGAGCTTTACCGTGAAGAAAATTTACAACCTCAGACAAGTTCACTCGGCCGCTCTCAGGAGAACCTTCCTTCCAACAAAACTGAGAAATCTGCAAAAGGGAAGTGGCGAGACATAAAAATGAGGAAGGATGACTTTTTTAGGTAAGAAATTTAACAAAATAAATAAAAAGAATGTAACTACTTGTCAGATTATATCTTCCCAATTTATTGGTTTACTCAAAAACAGTTAAATCGAAAGGGGATCAATATAAATCAAACACCTAGTTTTACACATAATAATTATCCATTAGTTTGAGCAACAAGAAAGCACATGCCCATAATGCTTAGCAGTTTCGCCTAATTTGCCAATATGGTAGCTAAAAATATCATTTTTATATTATAGAATGCTAGAAAAATCTAAAACACTGTACGCTTCTCTAGTGGTGGTTGCCACTGTAAATTTAAAGATAAGAGAAGAAAAGATTATAAGTGTTTTTTAATTGTTTTGGGCATTCTATAGTCTAAATACATTACCAACCTAGGCGTTGGTCATATTTGCAAGTGGGAAAGAGCACTTTTTTAACTTGAAGTCTAGTGACAAGAAACCTAATACAATGTATTGCATAGCTTTTACTCATGTTTGTAAGTAGGACGAGTGCTATAGCTTCAAGTTTAACAGAACAATGCGGACCCATGACTCCAGGGCACTCCAACAGAAATGAGAAATATACTTCTCGAATATCCACCTTTCAAATCTTATATCTAGATCCTGAGGTTCTAAAGATGATCAATAAGCTGAGGTACAAGTTTGTAATTTATCGGTTAAAAGCTCACCTTCATTAAATAATTATACTATTGCAAGTTTCAGATATACATAACATAAATTGTGGCATAGATTCGTGCCGTGCATCAGTCCTCGTCACAAAATCAACCAGCTTAGGTATGGAAATCTTTATACACAATTAGTTTACAATTACATCCCCCAGTAGAAATTGCCCAGATATTTCTTTAAGTATATTTTCCAAGTTTGCCTAGACAGACAAAGTTTCACCGTTAAACATTACACTGAAGAAGAATATTGATACCACAATCCTGATACAGATGGAGAGAAAATTACAGATAGTCGGTGTCTACGCTTTAATCCCAGATAAAAAATTGGACAGTAAAGTTATAGTTCTGACGAGAAAATGCTAAGCCATTGCAGATTAGTTAATATATATAAACATACTGTTAACAAAAGATAAAGGAAGGATCTGTGTCTCTAAAGTTGTTAAGTTATTCAGATATAGATATTTTGTATTCTTAGTTTAGATTTTATTCAAATAACCAAGACAAGAACTCCATTAGTTATCAGTGTACAACTACAATTGGCAGCCTTCCTCGCCTCATAAACAAGAATCATGCATAAGTCAGTGGAATCAAGGTTTTTTTTTTTAATACTCCAAATAGGTTCAGTAAAATGAGATTTAAAAAACACCATCAAGTCAGCAATAACCAATAAAATGCATGTAGCCGCAGAAACTCTGTAGTTTTACGAGGCCAATAAACAGTTATAAAATTGCAACCTTGCAACTAGAACTTCCAATCCAAGATACATATTCTAAATATAGTCATCATACTTCCATACAAACTATGCTCTTATCCATTTCCACTCAATTAAGGTTTTCCCAATCAAGGGTCTAACCAATTAAAATCAAGGGTCTAACCAATTAAAGCCTACTTAATAAAATCTCAGAATCTCAATACCATGAAGGTTTGACTATTATTATTAGCCTTCGTACAAATCGGGACCAGAAGTAACACCTAAATTCACACAAACTTAGGAGAAATCAAGAATTAAACAACGAATAAAACAGGTTACAGCAGGCAGGGCCTGAGGGAACAAAATGAATACCACTTTCCAGTTTCCACAGGTATGTGTTTGAAAGGGAAACTAATGCATTAGTATGCATTTTCTTTTCCCCCTCAGCGATTTCAACAAACTTGGTACTCTTAAATACCCACTTCCTATGGTGGTGCTACTTTGCATGAATGTTGGACCCATTAAACCATGACAACACATTGGGACACAATGGGATGTGCTTCATGCACTAAGAAGCCCTTTCAAATACCCTTTCCTACGCAGAAAACATATAACAATAATACGAGACCTTGAAGTTGGACCTACTCTCTAATCCAAGAAGATGATTTCATTTAGTTATGACCTGTTGAAACCTAGTGATGGTGGTTGCAGTAGTAAAATAGTTGCATTCTGTATGTGACTTTGAAATATATTATAACATAACTAGAAGAAAAGAAATTCGAAGAAGTGAACACATAAGCTAATTGTTCTTTATGGCTTTCAAATTGCGGGCATGATAGCACTTAAACATATACTGAGATGAACTAAAAAGGTATAAAGAAAATTTGTCCACACTACACTGACTAGGAGAATGGGAAGAGCAATAGATCATATAGATCGAAAGTACCATGATTGCACGGCTCCGAGATAGAGGAAGCTGTTGGAGGAACTTCTCAAAAGCATCAAATCTTACTCTTCCTTTGATCTCAAGAAAGCTGGGCCATTCTTTTGTCTGAAGCTTCTCACCACTGCAAGGACAAGGCTACGAATTAGTTCTGCTTGCATTCATCACATTTAAGAATAGAATCGTATCAAATTAAATAAACAACTATTAATTCTCCATTGTCAAAGAGCTTGCAGGCTCATTAATGTACCACAAGCCTAAAGTTTAAGTTATTGAAGATATACTAATGTAATCTTTTTTCATGATAGTAGAACAACCGAACCTCTGCAGTCTGAGCGGAGGAAAAAAAAAGAAATCAGTGAAATCAGAAAGTCAGAATGAAAATATACAAGGCATTTAAATGACATGCAGAGCATTGTTATTAGAAAAAGAATAGCAAAAATTTACAAGAAAAAACCACCGAACCTTCTGAAGAGACCAATGACATTTGCAAGTGAAGAAACCGTCAGTTGCATTGCACCCTCCCATAAAATCTCACTCGTCAATGCAACACTAGAAGAGGTGTCTGGTTGTAAATTATCAGAAGTAGATTTCGCGCCATTGTCAGTCTCTGCATTTTTCACATCCACTTTACTATCCTTTGAATCTACTTTGAGAGGAGAACCATCTTTCGTGGAGTCTAACTTGGCTGCAACGCCATCTGATACAGTAACCGGATCAGATGTAGGGTAACCTGATTCAGGAACTCTCTCTGAATCTGAGCTAATTAAGTTTTTCCGACCAGAACTTTGGTTGCCTTGTGAAGTATCCACTGACAAATTCTCAAATGGTGGTTCAGAATCAAGGGCCTCCATGAACTCATCATAAGAAACTATAGGAGGAAGATTATCTGAATCTTTGAAATCATCAACCATCAGTTCCTGCATGAGATCACTTTTCTCCTCCAAAAGTGTTTCCAAATTGCTTGACAAGTTAGGGTTGCCAGCTGAGTCAGCCTTCTTAACTTGCAGCTTTCCTTCAGGTTCCTTTAATTCATTAGATTTGGACTTCTTTCGAACTTCTTCTTTACCTTTTGACGGAATCCGAGAGAGAAGACCTGCCCCAAGTTCAACTTCCACAGAGACAGCATCAGATTGGTCTACTTCAACTTGAAATTCTCCTTTATGTGTCTTCTTTACCAATCGCCTGACATCAACCTCTGAATCGGGCAGCACAACCATCTGTGCCATCTCTTCGGCCTTAGCCAACCGCCACTGTGAAAGTTCCTTTGAAGCAAGTTCCTCAGCAGACATAGCACAGAGACGTTCTGGTGCAATGTCGCCAGATAAAACCCGTTCCCTTAACTCTGGGTTATTCCGATCTTTCAGATTGAACAAGAGAGACCTACCCTTCTCCTTATATTTCTTATTGACTCCACCAAATAGTCTGAAGAGCTCCGCTTCAATTCTAAACGCCAAACTTTCAGACTTCCGAGCGATTTCTTTGACATCGTTAGTATCTTCCTGGGCTGTAGTCTTCAGTCTTTTTGAACCATGTTCTAGTACAGCTTCGGTAGGCCCAGCATCAAGATCAGAAACCCATTGAAGCCCGTGACCTTGCAGTAGCTCATCAGCAACAGTCATACTGTCACTTGGTACTTCATTATAGGAGGAAACAAGTATTGATTGAACACCTTGTACCTTATCACCAGACAAGTTTGCATCTTCATTTATCTTCTCCTTCGAGCCTACATCACTGGCTATGTCTTCATCATTATTACATTTCTTTTCTGCAGATTGCTGCTCACCTGGCTGTTCAGAAGCTATAGCCAAAGCGGTAGCTAAGGATTCCCGCAGTTTCGACCTCACCGACTCAAATGTCTCTGATTTGGCCTTTGATGTCAGTAGTTCCACCTGTGCAGGGCGTTTGTTTGAGGATTTGGTCAACCCCCCTTTCACTGCTTGCAACTTGCCTGATGTTTCCATCTGATTGGGCCTTTTGTTTGTCGATGGTGAGGGTAGCGACATAGAGGTTTGCATATTAAGCAACCGTCCAGAGCCTAATGGCACTATGTTTGAAGAATGTAACTGATGTAAGCCCAAAAGAGGAGGAAACGGAGAGGGATGAGAAGTTCCTGGCTGAAATGATTGTTTGTTTGGAGGCATTATGTTACATGGTCTCACATCAATGGGCATGGATGCTTCCCCCATACTTTGAACAAGGTATTTGTTCGCTGACGACAGTTGCTGTGACCCCCAATCAACAGGCAAGGTGGTATGAAATATGGGCAGCAATTCAACCTGTGCAGATTGATTATCTGATGAGGGTAATTGTTGCGATCGGAGATTAGCTGGCATGGTAGTTTGCCCCTGCTTTGTCAGCTCCATAGATCAGTTAAACGCTCCACAAAACCTGTACAAGGTTACAAAGATCATGCAAACAAAGTCAGTAAATTGTACATTATCAGATTTCTATATTGAAATTAATACACATTTAGTTCATATGGTTATCGCATTGATAAACGATACATAATTCTAAAAATTTCCCTCATCACTATACTTGCATGTAATTATAACACATGCCAACATGAGGTATGGATAGTTGAAAATTTCCAGTCACATGTAACTTAATTCAGTAGAAATCTTTAAACAATAGAGACAGAAGTGCACATAACCAACTGTATGTGCATTTGGACTAAACAAGCAATAACCAACTATACATGGAAATAGCAACAATTCAAACGCAAGTAAGTGTTCATGAAGCAGCATACAATGAAAATCAGCTAGCAAGTAGAGCCATCAGGCACATGGCTCCTCCGATCAATTATTTGGCAAATTTTACTAGAACCACAGACAGGCACCAAAGAGAAGGCACCAAAGACGAACGAGGAATCTTCTCCTTTGAGGTCAAGGGAAGGATTTTCACTAATAGTAACTTGTTAAATTTTCAGTCCCTAACTTCTCCCTCTCTACATTTCGAGAAAGAAAACCCATTTGCTTATGCTCTCCAAATGTCGATAAAAATGTACAACTTGATTTAGTTATTGAAAGACTTTTGCAATAAGAAATTGCAATATGGACTTAAACAATGTGCCTAAGTACAGCTTAAAATAAAAGAAGAAGAAGAAGAAGAAATCAATACGGAAACAAAATTACACGCCAAACAACCAATAATTCCTCGACTAATGAGACTTTTCACAAATCACAAACTGCATCATCCAATCAGGGGGGTCAGAGGATGGTTATTTTTGTTATAACGCTTATTTGTACTTGGTATTAGCTAATTAAAAACTCTGATCGACTTCATCAAACTGTGAAACAAGCTTTAGCAAAAGCACTGGTTCTCAGATTGATGTGTTATCATGCGGACGGATATGCAGATAAGTGATAGAAGTTAAGAAAATATAATAAATTTAGAACAGAAAAATGTCCCATAAGCCAAGACTGGGCTCATGCAACACGGCTTCGGAGTCAAGCAAAGCCTGTTCATTGAACAACATCCACCGAGCCAAAGCTGAGCCGTGTAGGGTTCGGTTATAGCCCAACACCTCAGTAGCACTATCTTGATCCACCATCTTGAAACCCCTGTACTCATCAATTTCAATACTAATTAGAAAACCTAGAAGAAGTATACACCTCAAGCTCCACAACCGCAAAGAAGAAAATAGTGTGACCAAAATCAAACATTAATTCCTTCACAGACTCATCCCTCGCAAATTTAGTTTCATTTCTCTTCCAAACGTTCCTCGAATGCAACAAATAACCCTAGAATCCAAATACAATTAGATCCACAACCTCGTTCAATAGCCTATCGAAAACCCTAAATCCCTAAACCGATCGAGACCAGCTCTACCACTAGTCCAAGCCTCACCAATCTCTCTTCCCTCAATCGATCGTGCACAAAAACCTAATAAATCAATCCAAATATTATCCAAACCCTCGTTAAACAAATTAGGGTTACGCATCCTCCCAGTCCAAAAAAAAAAAAAAAAAAAAAAAAAAAAAAAAAAAAAAAAAAAAAAAAACCACGAAGATAGAGAAGAAACGAAGAAGATGGAGAGATTACCTTATACGGATCCGCGATAGGAGATGGAGATGGAGAGGAGAGCCCGCGATAGGAGATGGAGATGGAGAGGAGAGGAGAGGAGAGGAGAGAGTAAGGGAGCGGCTCGATTCGACGAAGTTAGGGTTTGGGTTTGGCATGGGAAGTGCGGAGGAGATAAGAAGGGCGACCGAGATGTTTCCAACTCGGTTTTGCTTTCGTCTTCGTGATGTGCGCGTATATATAGAGGTGGGCCGATATTGTGGATCGTGGGCCTCGTAGATGTTGGGTTGGGCTCGGCCCAAACTTAATCTGGGATTGGCGGTTACGGTTTACCGAGTCTGGGGCTTATGGCACGTGCTACGCACGTGGGTTGGGATCCCAAGTTTTACCGGTTCCAGGTACAAACGCAGCAGCACAAATAAGGAATTTTCAACTTAAAAAGATCATAATATATTTTTCAACAAAATTTAATTTTATTTATGAAAAAAACGAATTATGTCTCTCTTATATATAGATTACATTTGATGCTTTAAACTTAAAAAAAAAAGAAAACACACACACACACACACATAGGACCAAATCTGAAACGAGCCCTCAACTGGGCCTGAGTTGTTTTAATTTATCAGAATAAAATAATTGTAGTTGGCTGGGCCGGTATCAACCCATGGGTTAAAAAAGTTGAATGCCGACTATACTAGACCGGCCCAAAACAGGCCCTATCTCATATCATCCATCATCCAAAGAAAACGAAGAGCAGAACAGGCCTAGAAATGTAAGGGCCTGTTTGGCCCAACTCCTAGGGATTGGGCTCGCACCAAATCGCACCACACTATGGTGCCACCCGTGAGTGGGGGCTTCTACTGCGAAGCTGCGGTGTGTAACTAGGAGTGTAATGTGGGCCGTGCCGGGCCGGCACTGCTCACATTTAGTCGGGCTGAAAGCCGAGTTCAACCCAGCACGGCCCGGCCTCAAGTTGGGCCGTGCCGTGCCGGGCCAAAGTTTTTGGACCCCCATCCTAGCATGCCCCCCGGGCTGGGCTGGGCTGGGCTGGGCTGGGCCGGGCCAGGCTTCGCGCCGCCCTTTCTTATTTATTAAATTTATTTTAAAAAATTTAAAACTTTTAGAAAATAAAAATTAAAATGTTATTTTTTAAAAAATAATATATGAGTAAAAATTAAATTTTAAAATATATTTATAAAAATATTAAAATATTAAAATTATTTAAATATTTTTTGGAACAAAATACCCTCCCAACAATCAAATATTTGACTGTTGGGAGAGTATTTTGGTCCAAGGGGGATCAAAATACCCATGTGACCATTTTGACGGTCAATTGACGGTCCAAAGGCTATTTGACGGTCAATTGTTAGAGTCGATTTTGAAGAGGAGAGCGAGGAACTAACAATAGAACAAGCTAAAGAACCCTATAGTGGGAAAGAATGGACCCTTTCGTTGGCCCAAGAAGGGGCCAGGCAAATTACGATGCAAGCCCACGTAGGACTTATTTTCCTCTTCTTTTTTTTTATTTCCAATAAGAATCATAAGCTTAGCCCTTTATTACATCATTATCCAGTAATCCGGCTCTGCTCCATTTTCATCCTAGTGTCTTACCACTGATGTGAGTATATATGCCTGCTTGAAAATATATTAGTAACCTTTTCATAAAGTTAGGAAAAATGGAATTTTTTTTTTCGAGAGATAGGTAGCACGCTACTCGTTTCGTTTATTTTATTTAGAAATAAACTTAGCTGGAAATGTGAATCAACAAGAATTCGAACTTAGGACCTCAGGTACCAACCATCAAACCCTTTGCCACTTAGGATAGGGACGGTTGGTGGAAAAATGGAATATTAATTTTGGTCCTTATATATATTTGTACACAATCAACCCATTCAATTGCATATCATTTAGAGCTCTACTCAAAAAAACAAAAGAAACAAAAAGCAAAAACCACCAACCGTCCCTAAAGCAAGTGACAAAAGGCTTGGTGGTTAGTATCCGAGACCTAAGTTCGAATCCTAGTTGATTCACATTTCTAGCTAAGTTTATTTTTAAATGAAATAAAAGAAGCGGATAGCGTACTACCTATCTCTCAAAAAAAAAAAAAAAAAAAAAAAAAAAAACAAAACAAAAGGCAAAACCCAAAGCTACCGTTTGATTCGGGGTTAAGGAAAAACTAGTTATTCTAGGAATAGGGTTAAGTTTAGGGTTAAGGTGGGTTAGAGTATTTTTGTGTTTGGTTGGGGATTGGAGTTAGTCCAGAATAGTGAAAAATAGTGTTTGGTTGGAGTAGGTGGCATAAGAAGAATAGTGGGTTATTATGAATAGAAAATAATATTTGGTTGGGATTTGGTGGAGTTAGGTGGGGTTAGCTAATCCGGAATAACCCATTTGAGATGGGTTGGGGGTTAAGAGATTATTCCACCCCTTAACTCCCAACCAAACGGAGGCAAAGAGGCCTGCGTTAACTTATCGGCTTATCGCGTGACATCATAAAACTTTTAAGCATTCTATTTGTCAAACGCGTATCATCTTCTCCTCGGAACAAAGCAAGTTTCCTAAGAAACCAAACAAAGCACGGACATTAAGCCACTTGTTGTTGCACACCATTTTCTGCAGACAATCTCTACGAGGGTGGATGGTTGTTGAACTACTACCAACCACCACTCTTAATCATCGTATGCGTGAAAGCTAGATAGAAAGCGCCAAGCCTTTCTCGTGATGACACATAAATTTTGTGTCAAATACTCATCTTCTTATTTAATTGGTAGATAGATTATGTATGCGCATATCATCTTAAGAAACTCCAATGTTTAGGAATATGAAAGCACTTCTTCTGTTGTACGTAACAATAGCTTTTTGACCAGGATTTGTAACGTTTAGACTTTTTGGAGCCTCCGTTTTGTGTGAATCAACTTTGTTTGATTTGCAAATTAAGAAGTGATCGACTTGGTTTACTTATTGATTGTGTGGCACGGCCATTAGTTTTCTTAATTTGAACGATGAAAATTGTTAAGAAGAAATATAATTAGGAAAAACAAGACGGAAAATTTAGAGAGACATGAGAGTCTTAATGAGAGATTGAAAAGCATATAAGAAATGAAGAGTATTCAAATGCATCCACATTTACAATAAACAAAATTATACATTGGATAGTAATGGTTTAATACAAAATCGGCTTTATGTAGCGTAATTGGCTAAGATACTGATGGTTGCTGTCACTATAAAAAAATCTCAATATAAGAATGTTTTTTAAACGACGACGCTTGCAGGAAGCGTCTCTACAATATAATAAATACCGGCACTTCAAAAAATATCATCATATGAATTCTTTATTTTAATAAATAAATTTATTAAATAATAAATTTTATTATTATTTTTAATTTTTGAATGCTGTAAAGCGTCAAGATTTAAAATGTCAGAATATATTTTATTGAAGCTTGGTATGTATATAAGCGTCGATATATATGTGGCGATTTTTTATTTACCAACTCTTTAACCAACGCTTTCAAATATGATGTAAACGATATTGATACACTTTTTGTTAAATATAAAAATATTTAAACACCGTTTTTTAATAGCTTAAGCTTTTAAAGTACAACGGTTGTTTCACATGATATCAAAGCAGGAAGTCCTAAGTTCGAGTCACGCTCATATTAATTTTCTCCCATTTAATTCAAGCTCACATAATGGGCCGACTAAAAAGTCTCGAGCCCAGACATGAGCTTAAGCTTTTAGAGTACAACGGTTGTTTCATATTTTTAAGCATTGTTATATATATAAAAAAGTGTTTTTAATTATTTTTTTTTTAGTGTACATTTCTCTCCCTCAAAAAGAGAAAAATTTTATAGTATATTTCCTACGTTTTCGAAAATACTGAGATCTCCGTACTTGTAAAATATTTTCGATAAAAACACATCTGATTTGACGATCAGCTCTGTTAGACATGATTTACGTTATTAGAACTATTTAAAAATCAAATTTCATAATTTTTTGACATCATATCCAAAGTGATCAAAGAGTCTCAAAAATGACTATTTTAATGGCCGACGTGGCAGGTTAATTTGTAAGTTTAATGATGTACAACAATTCAAATTATATGAAACTTTAATGAAAAATTTCACTTAACATTGAAAGCAAGATCAATGCTTCTAGTTTGAAATTTGAGTCATTTATTATTATTTTTTGTGAGATTCTTTTTTTTAGCAGTTTATTTTGAAACTATTCGTTCACTAGATAAATAAAATTAAAAAAATATTAAATTAAATTCTAATAGTCCTAATAACGTAGATTATATCTAACAAAATTGACCATCAAATTGAATATCACACTATTAAAAATAACTTATAAGTACAAAAACTTTCGTACTTTTGAAAACGTCAGAGTCTAACTAAAATTCAATGCAAACATATACACGAGATTGTCCTTTGATTTACCAGAAGCGGAGGAAGAATTAGCCACACGGTGAGAAAACAACTGTTTGCAACATATCAAAGATTGGAATATTTTAACGTTTAAGTATTGATACTTGGTTGGGTATCCGCATCCGAAATTTTAGTCTCACCGTATTAGAATAAATAAATAAATAAATAAATAAATAAATAAATAAATATATATATATATATATATATATATATTATATTTTATGTTGGGTCCGCTATATTTTCAAGCAATCTTTTTCATAGGAATTGACCTGTACTTTGTATTAGTCAAATAAAAATAAATGGTGAGGTTGGAGCTACCTGATTAGATCAGTCATAATTGGGTTCGGATTCCGAGTTCGTGGCATGATCCAATCAAAAAGCTCGTGTACGAATGGATTTGATTGAACCCTACAACTGCACGAGTCCAACACGGTCTCATACATCGTTTTCATCATTAAAGATTTCAACTAATAGCACTAATAAATCTCCCTTTCTCCGTTGCTGTGGATGGACACTATAATACCAAAATGACTAAAGGTGAAACGTTGTTTCTCATACGTGGTACGAGACTCTATTAATTGGTGCGACTAAGATGAGAGGAAGAAGCAAACATTTTGTCCTTCATTTTATATTTTCCCTCGTGATTTTTTATCTTTTATTTCGTCTTTGTTTCATGCTGTTATCTTTGAAATTGAAAAACATCGGATTCGTTTGGATATTATTGGCTTAAAAAAAATTTTCTTTTTTTTGGGTTATAGTTGAGAAGTTATTTTTGAAAGCGAGATCGAACTACTCAATTGTCCTTGTGTTCGAGTTCTACAATTCTAATGATTTCTACCTTTCTCTAGAAAGACAGGGTGGGAATGCATGGTTAAAGAAGAGTCAGGCAATTCGCCTGAATTTGTTTTTATTGACACATAAGTGACCCCCTCTCTCTCTCTCTCTCTCTCTCTCTTGTAGGAAAAACTCCAAATAATCTCATGTGATTTGTTGTTTTCCTACATTAGTATCATTTACATAGTAGTTTTGTTAAATTCGTCATGTGCTGCGTATGTGCATTGAAATATCTCATGACAAAGATCGATAAAAACGCATAAGATTTTTTAAGATTTTATTCTGGTCATTCTTGTTGAGTCCCTGATAAAAAAAAGAAAAAGACAATTCATGATGCGACACAAGACTATTTTAACTGAGAAGTTAATAGAGAGTATAACAGAAAACAAAAATAGAAACCATAAAGTAGATAAATAATTAATACAATTAAAATTTTATAGTACTAATATAAAAAATGATAAATCATATGAGAGTATCTAAAAGTTTTGTTTTAAAGTGTTTATGTGGGTGGTCCTGCTTATGAAGATTTTGCTATGCCACACAACGAACTATACCTGAAAACCACTTCAATTTCATCTTCTCAGGGTTGAAAATTTAAGAAAAAAAAGAATAAAATGATTCAAACATGAATTATATATTGTTAGTCATCTAAAATCAGCGACGCAATATAATAAAACTTATGGAGCTTTGAATCAGACCTAAAATATTATATACGTACCGCAACGTGTATATCTAACAAGAAACAAGTGCAGGGTAGTTTTAGCTATAGTTTCCTACATTATATACTTTTAAGACAAAATCTCTCTTTGTGAATCTCACTACGTATGGTTGCAACTACTCATAACACTAATTTATCCAATGAATACGACACGTGATTCTTTCCTGGGAATAATGCATGCACTGTATTTGATCTGCACGAAAGCTCCAGAAGCTCAAACTTTGATCACTTTGGATAAAGTATTAATTATATTATTAAGTTGGAAGTTGATAATATTAATATAGTAGTTGAATTTGGTTAGTTATATATGTTACAGTTTATACAACTCATCTGAACTTTAAATAACATTATCTACTCCTTTCCTTAGATTTTCACTGGTCTAAACATCTATACCTAACACTACGCCCCCTAAAAGACAAAGCATTTTAAAGACATCTTTTTAGATCACTTGCCCATGTGAAGAACTTAAATTTCCTAGTCTCTCAAGACTTTTTTGGTTATCTATTGGAGTTTTTGTGTAGAGCTGTACTGAAAAGTACCATTATTTTTTCTTTCAAAAATTATTACTATTCATAACGTTTTGTTTGCATAACAGTTGCGTGCTTTTCGAAAGTTTTCCGAACATAGTCACCGGATATATATATATATAGCAAGAAGTATTTCGTACGTAGGCACAATAAGGATTATTTTTTAAAAAAAAATTGGTATTAGTTATGGTATTATATTCAGGGCAATTGGTTGGGATGATAATAATAAGAAATAATGTGGCCATTATTATTCCATTAATCAACTTTCTTTTAGTTGGCACAACGAGTGCAATAAAGAGTTTAACTTCCTCATCTACCCTCCTCCTCAATTAAAATTAAAGTACGTACGTACTTTCACCAGTACATGAATACTAAACTGCTCATTTAAGATCAACACTTGTGTTAATTTCTTAAAAGGAAATATTATTTGCAATGATAGAAATTGAATTTAACTTAATTAATTGTGGTCGGTCAATGTTAATTGTAGTTGCATGGATTGACTTTTACTTTTGCCAAAGAATTCAACTTACGAAAACAATTGTCAAAAACCGCCAAATAGGAATAGTTATAGATAAATTTCTCTACATTCTTTTATTGCTCCACGAAATTGATTTTGATATCTAACTAATTTGATTAGAGCCACACATTCATTCTATGTTGCAAAAATTGATTGAACTAGCTTGTGTGTATTGACGTGGTTGGACATTCGTATGCGTGACATTATTCGTCTTAAATAATAATATTTTTATATCATTATCAGATCTTATTTTCAAAGTATTTATGATGACGATAAAGCATCCAAATTACTGTGCTAATAATTGAATTAGAAGTTTAAAAAGAAATTAAAAATGGCACATTATGATTTTCGCCCAAATTGGGAAACGTGGAGGGAAACGAGCATGGGGGCAAGAAACTGGGCCGAGTCTATGGGCCAGATTGTGGCCCATTAGGGCCCATTGGGCCGTAAGCAGAGGTGGCGACGGAAACACTGTAGCAAAGCACGCGTCTCACGAGTCTCGATTCTTGCAACGGTCAAACAAGTTCAGCTGCCTCGAGTACACCATTACCTGAACGAGGTGCACCATGTCATCCATGGACCGCTTGTTTACTTCCCCATCATATCCTTTTAACTCTTTTAATTCCCCATTATAAATTAATTTTGGAGAAAAAGCATAGTCCCTGGTGATTATGTAGAGTTTTCTTTTTTTTCGTTTATAGAGTGAAAAAATGTAATATACAATTAGTCTTACGTTATAATTTATTATTCTATAATTTGTATTATTTAGTTCTTTATTATTCCACCATTAAAGGATAAATATTTGTAAAAAATAAATATAAAATCATATATAGTAAAAATTCATACTTCGAATTATATATATAACAATAAGTTGTCCGGAATACATACATATATCATGCTAGTATTTTTAAAATAATTTTTTATAAATGTGAAAAATACTAAAACTTAGTAATTAATAATAAAGATTCTCAAAAAAAAGAAAAAACAAAGAGGGAGTATGTTCAGCGTAATTTAAATTTGTGCACGGAATCATACAGTTTGATTTTGATGGTCAGATCACGTCAGTCAAAGACTGAAAAAATAAAAAAAAACCCTCAAAAACATTTGACGCCCAGAAAATTTTTTTTGAAAAATTCAAATGTGTACTCTGCCCCCCACGTATACGTTTCATCTCCTCATAATTATGCGGCAAAATCAAGGGCATTTAGGTCATTTAACTGCCCTTCTCCTTCGTGGGAAGGGGCCGTGGTTTGTGTTATAAAATGCGCGGTGAGCGATGCCAACGGAGATAGAGAGAGAGAGATTCTTAAAATAAACTCCCCTTTTCGTGGCTTAGAGAGAGAGAGAGGAGAGAGAAACTTCCTCTTCTCTCCCCATTTCGAGCACGTTCTCTCTCCTTGTGGTGGAGGAGAAGAGGAGGAAACCCTAATCGCCGAGAAAAAGAGTGAGCGAAAATAGGAGGGGAAACGATTACGAGGAGGAGGAGATCGAGAAAACCCTAGCTATGGAGGTCGGCGAATGAACTAGGGTTCTTAATCCGTGGCGTCCTAGTCCTCAACATTTTCCCAGTCCACCTCTCTCTTAGTTAAGGTTTGATGGCGATCTCTAACTTTTGCGTCGTTCTTTTCCTGCATTTGAATGGGGGATTCGTTATTAGGCGACTCTTTTTTGTTCCGATTTTTGGTTTTGATCTCGTTTTAATGGTGAGAGAGATAGAGAAAGAGAGATTGAGATCTAGTTGTGTTGTCCCATTTACTTTTTGTTTTTTTCCGTCCCGTAATATTTGTGTTTTTGTTTATAAAAGGAAAATGATTTGACAGCTGGATCTATAATTATCTTCTATTGAGTATTCAGTATTGTTATTAGTAATAAATTTCGGTTTCGCGGACCTATTCTCCGAAATCTCTTCATGGCTAACAATTCCTGGTTTCAAATCAGGTAATTTTCGTGCTCAAACTTTTCTTTTCTTTTGAAAAAATTGTCACTTTACCCATTTTATTGTCTTATATTTACGTATTTTTCTTATTTTTTGATGCTTATCATAATTATTATTTTTTAAATCTCTACCCTTCTAGAATGCCCCGCTGGAGTAATTAGTTTAGAAACTAAAGATTCGGCCCCAATTTTTAAATTGGGAGCGGCTGAAATTTCTGGTCTATTTGGCCAGTTTGCTGAGATCTGGTGGCCTCCGATTTGAACTTTAATAAAGTTTTCAACTTTATTTTGCCTCTCAGAAAATTTTCAGCTTTTATTTTTCCTTCCGGAAATCACACCTTATCTCTTCAAAAATATGTTTTAATTTCTCAAAATTGTATCTGATCAATATGCCAATTTGATCAGGTCTCGTATTTCAACCATGGCCGCTTCAATCGCCGCCTCCGCGTTCTTCCCCACCACATCTTCATCCCCCTCCTCTTTGTCGAAGAAGAATGCAATTGGCGAAGGCCCCGACAGTGTAGATCTCCGTGGGATTGCGTCCCGGCCCAACTCCTCTTCGCGGGCCATGCAGGTGAAGGCGCAGGCCCAATCCGTCCCCAAGATCAACGGCACCAAGGTCGAGGAAGAAGCGCCGTCGTCTGGCCCAAGAACATTCTACAACCAGCTCCCTGATTGGAGCATGCTTCTCGCCGCCATCACCACCATCTTCTTGGCAGCGGAAAAGCAGTGGACCCTCCTCGATTGGAAGCCCAAGCGTCCTGACATGCTTGCCGACGCCTTTGGGTTCGGGAAGATCGTTCAGGATGGGCTTGTGTTTAGACAGAACTTTTCGATTAGGTCGTATGAGATTGGGGCCGACCAAACGGCTTCTATAGAGACTTTGATGAATCATTTACAGGTGTGGTAGAAAAAATGGCTTTTCGATCTGATCAATGATGTTGTTTTAGACTTTTTTTTAAAAAAAAACAAATGTTGCATTTCTTTGGGTTGCAGGAAACGGCGCTTAATCATGTGAGGAGTGCCGGGCTGCTGGGAGATGGATTTGGTGCTACGCCGGAGATGACCAAAAGGAACTTGATCTGGGTTGTCAGTAAAATCCAGGTCATTGTTGATCATTATCCATCATGGTATAGTTTCACTTTTACTCTTTTAAATGGAGCTAATCCATATTTGCAGCTTTTAGTTATGGGTTCACTTAAGAAGATTTATTTTTCTATACCAGGGCTTTATTTAGGCAAGCATTTTCTTTATTCCTCTGGCCGCCTTTTGCCTAACATATATATATGATATTTTCTTGTTCATTTCATGAGAAAATTGATACTCTCTTTGAGACAATTATGTTTTTATTTCAGACAGTTGCTTGTTACTCCTGATGTTTAATTCTTATATGTATAAGAAATTTCAATTTAAATGCTTTTAGTAATCAAGTATATTAGTTAACCAAGTGTATCTTCATGCTAGAGTATATACTCAGTCTCTAGTTGCCATGCCTTTCCTGCTCTGGGTTGCTGTGTTCCTCTTCTGATTTTCTTTCTAGATTACTATATATGGTCAGTGGTGAGCATAAAAGAGATGGTCAATTATGGGTGCTTTACACCATGTTTGGATGCAACTTTCCGTCTATTCTCTGATCTTTGAGCATTTTGTAACTTTCTTATTTCGGTATTTTCTCAACTTTAAGACTTTGCTTTAAAACATACTGGTTTTCCTGATGAGGGGTTTCGTTGCTCCCATTATAATTGATATACTTTATGGACACGTTATGAACTAATTGCTACAGCTTGATAAAGAAATTTACCTTTTCTTCCCTGTACATAGAAACTAATTGATGTTGCAGCTTCACCATCCATGTTTAAATTGCAATAATATTTTTAATCTGATTTCTCCAGGGGAGATATTGTCGAAGTAGATACATGGGTAGATGCTTCAGGAAAAAATGGGATGCGTCGAGATTGGCATGTTCGTGACTTCAACACTGGCCAAACTATCTTGAAAGCTACAAGGTTGATGTTCAATTTTTTTTGCTCTCATATGACTTTTTTCCCATGCTATTTTTAACCTTCATACAAACTTATCCTTTCAACCTACTTCATTAAGATTCATTGACTGAAGTATTTTAGTTATGGCCTCCTTATGCAGTGTTTGGGTCATGATGGACAAGTTAACTAGGAAATTGAAAAGAATACCGGAAGAAGTATTAGCTGAAATAGGCCCATATTTTCTTGGGCGCAATGCTATAGTGGATGAGGACAGTAAAAAGTTGCCAAAGGTTCGCCCGAAGGCTGAGGTGGAGGGGGGCGCCGATAAAACTGCTCCCAGCTATGTCCGCAAGGGTTTGACTGTAAGTTTGAAATAGATATATATCGTGACCAAGCATTAACTTTATTTGTTATTTCGTGCAACTTTTATGCGGAAGATGATGGACTATATTTCTGCAAATTGTTACTTATGGATATAAATAATGCAGCCTCGATGGGGCGACCTGGACGTGAACCAGCACGTGAATAATGTCAAATACATTGGCTGGATTCTTGAGGTGATTTCATTGTTTTAAATTCCAGTATTTGTTTCGACTTTGTTACATGAGATTTCTTTACTGCGCATATCTTCTTTGCTTCAACTCTAGTTTTGTGTGGTTTGGGTCAGTATTTGTTTATTTTCTATCACTGTCTAATGCTTAAGTAGTTTGCTTTTATGCTTCTCCATCAAGGACCAATATTATCGTACATGCATGCTGATTTAGTAGTTTTGTTTGTTAGCAACACCATTGTAGTTTGAAAAGTTTTTTTTTTTTTTTTTGTCATAGTGAAGTAGCACTTTCTAATCTTTTGTTTTGCAATAATTTTAGGAAGTTGCTTGGTTCTTTGCAAGCTCTGTTATCTTGACAAAATAAGCAAACAACCCTGTCATGATAATTTCAGGGCTGGTCCTAAAATTTGACATGATTTGGAGTTCGGAGGCAAATCTTCACAGAAATGAGTTGGTTGGTACTAACGAAATTGAAACAATTACATAAATTGAATAAACAATCCTAATAAACGGCCGATTTAGGTAGCTCTAGCAAATAAGATCTCTTTGCTTGGGTTTTAAATCGATCAGTCAGTTGCAGTTTACATTGATCTTCAGAATTCAGATATGGAAATTGCCTTAAGCAAGAATTTAATAGACATCCTCTGAGAAAATTGGGCCTATATGAGACGAGTAAAAATGTATTGCTGAAACTAAGGGGGTAAGGCAATTGTGAAAATTGGTGTTTTTGAAATAGTAGTTTTTTTGGAAAACCTTAATACTTTTCTGGTTCAGTGCAAAGTAGCTTCCTTTTTTAAGCTAGGAAAGAAGCTTCAATTGGAACTTTGCCTTTTAAGAGCCAAAAAGCCTATTCAAGCTTCCTGGTAAGGCCAAAACTAATAAAACCCTTCTTGCTACCAAACACTATGATGTTTTAAATTTAGTGTCATTTCTTCCCTTATTTTAATATATGCTCCATTTGAATTTTTTATTATATTGTTGGTTTGTGAACTGTTATTCCTGTATGCGCATGGATCAGGGTCCACAGAGTGTGGTAATTTTCGCTGTTTCTCTTTCTTCTTCTTATTCCCTATCTGAGCATTCCTCGCCAGCTCCGCCGCATCTTCAAATTTATAGCCTATTTAATGTTTTGCCATATCTCATCTTTAAGGGATATCTCCCGCATTTACTTGTCTTAATCTGCTGTACCTTACCGTCATATGCATTACGTCCTCTTACACAGCGACTTCCATTACAATTCATCATAACAATACCCTCTGATGTACCTGTCTTAACTGAATTCTCAGAGTGCTCCAATCTCAATGCTGGAGAAGCACGAGCTGGCAAGCATCACGTTGGATTATAAGAGGGAGTGTCGGAGAGACAGCACGCTCGAGTCCATCACCACCGTACACTCCGACTCTGCTGATGGTGAATCAGCAGAAACTTCCATTCAGTGTGAGCATCTGCTGCAGCTGGACTCCGGGCCGGCGATCGTGAAGGCCCGGACCATGTGGAGGCCCAAGAAAGCCCATATCGAAGAGGACATAGGAATAACTTCTGCTGAGGGTGCTTAAAAATGACTTTGGTAAAGAATTAGAACAACTTGCTGGTGAGATCAGTTCAAAAACCAAAAAAAAAAAAAAAAAAAAAAACCAGCTAGAATTGGAGGGGAGGGGGTGAGGGGATTAGAGACAAGTTCCTCTTTTAAACTTCGACATCTCGAGTTGTCTATGTAGAAAGAGAGTGGGGAGGGCGCGGGATTGTTGTTGCTTGTGTGTAAGTTTATCCTTCTTTTATTCTTTCCTATCCTCTTTTTCTTTTTCTTTTTTTCCTTTTACTTTTTTTTTTAACCGTCCTCGACTATTCTTGGGAACCGAAAAAATGGATGCCTGTAATATGTAAGTATTAAATTTCATGCAGCTGTTTTAAGTTTTGTGCGTTGGACTAGCCTTTACTACTTGGCTGGTGGAGCGTGATGAATGTAGTAATCAATTTCAAAATAATACTTGTAATTTTAGTTGTGTAGTGTTCAAAATTTCAAATGCCAATGGCAGTGTCGTTGTGGGGTATATTGTTTGGTACGCTGGAGCATCTGCTTCACTGTTTCTTTTACTGTTTGGGAGGTGAACTTGGCTTGGCTTTTTCCCTCTGCAATAATTGGGATGCAGCTTTGGCAGCTATCTCCAATAATTATTTGCGTGTACCTGGTCTAGCATTTTAGACCCTCGTGGATCCATTACTGTTGATGTGCTGTACTGTATTGTACATAACTAATGGAAAAAAAATGATACACAGTTTGTAAGCATCTCGATCTTTTGTTGAATGGAAGTATGTGAGCATATCATCAGCTAATATGACTAGCATTTACTAACCCAAAAAACAAAAAAAAAAAAAACTCATAAAAAAAAAATGTGTTCCTCTAGTCTCTCATCTGTTTAGTAATTTGTACAAACAAAGAAATAAAAAATTAATCGTTAAGTTTTGGCCTCTCTCTAACAGGGTGATCAAATCCGCCAGCTAATTCATCAAATGGTCATAAGTCTACAACTCTTCAGGTTGTAGTCAAAAGTTTCCATATTATGGGACCTTGATTAGCATCAAACACTGATGATTAAAAGGCATGGACTTTTTTTTTTTATTCAGGGAATAGATTGGAATGTCAACGGAAAACGACGAGCTTCTGCACTGTAAAAACAAACATCCAAAAATTAAATGTTTTAGTCGTCCTACTGTAAAAAGTTAAGGTTATTTCCACTAACCTTCCAGCACATTTCTGAACTGCTCGACATAAAAGATCACATTTAAATATCGAGCACCAAAGGAACCAAAGAGTTTTGTAGATAATAATTTTTTTAAGAGAAAAATAGTAGTATACTATCCGTTTTATTTATTTATTTTAGAAATAAATTTAGTTAAAAATATAAGTCAATGAGTATTCGAACTTGTGAACTCAGATATCGATCACCCAGTTGTTTACAACATTTGGAGAGGTTCTCTCAATGAGGTGGTAGACCGGGTCCACGCTCTGTTACTTCTCCTGTGCGTGGCAGTGGAGATGGGCAGAGGCGAACAGGCATTCTCGGTCTACAAAGCTAGGTGGACCGTTTCCTCGGTGGCGGGAACGTGTCGGAGTAGTTGGATTTGGGGCCCACCCCCCACCCATGATGGGGACGAGATGAACGGTGGGCGACAGCGCGTGCCGAATCGCGACGCGACAACATGGGTCTCTGCCAGTGATGAAGCCCGGGAAAAAGCGCTTTTTTTAATTTTTCTTTTTTTTTTTTCCCCCTCCTTTTTTAACAAGCTCCACGTATATATACTTTATTATTTTACTTTTTGCCCTTCAATCCATTGTCTCCTCCGATTTAATTCCTGCACCTAAGAATCAGCTACCTTGTTCTATTCATCCCTTTTTCCTACTAATTGCTATAACGTAGAGTTTCACTCGGAGGATCTACCATTGCTTCTTGGAAAAGTTTATTTCACCATGCGGTTAAATTTTTATGTTCAACCACTGCTCCTGGTTATTGTTGCGTCGTCGTGCCGTGCAATGTTGGTTCACAAAATAAACTCGAAAATTACACGCGCCACGCGTTAAGGAAGGTCCCAAGCTAGGTTCGAGTTTTGTACTAATAGGCAGATCGAGGAATTCCAAAATGCAAATATTCTTAAGCCACCAATTGGAGTGATCCGATATGTCTACGTAGGTACTTTGCTTTCACGTCCGTTTTAAGAACGAGCATCCAGGGTGCATGCAACGTGTCATCCCCGTGGCCTCGGATTGAAGAGATATATCGCACAGCTGTTTTTCAAAAAACTCTTTTATAGATTCGCAGTGCATGCTTTCAAAACGCAATTTAATTTAATTTAATAATAATAATGCTAAATAAAATCATCACAGCCACGTGGCAGATGGGGACACGAAGTGGAGGAGAGGGCGCCACACGTGGTTACGGGCAAATAGAAAGTTATATTATGTAGAATTAATATAGGTATATATAACTACTAACCACGTATGAAAGCGAAAAGAACTGTGCTTTTATTTGGAGGAGTAAAGAGTTAGATATGTTTCCTATTATTATTTTTTTAAGAAAGTTGCTTGGAGAAATAGAGGAGAAGCAAAGCACTTTCCTCTTTCAGATAATTCTGGAATCGTCCATTTTTTATGTTGCTCATATATGTGCGCCACATTTGGCTCTCCGCGAAATGTGCTATATTGTTTACTGAAACACGGACAACTCATGACGAATTGTAGGCTTAGATATCTTTCACGGTTTACAGAGGACAGGATAAAGGTCTCCTCATTTACCAACTATCAACTACTTAATTTTCAATTATCTGTAATCTACTCTAATATATATTAGATGTCTAAGACACACAGTTTTTTTTCTTCTCAGTTTTGTTAAAAGTAGAATCAGAGAGGAGCCAATCATCACCATCATCTGTGTATCACTATATTAAAGCACAGCGTTCTCGACGGGCGAAGTAAGCAACATCAGATATGATAAACCAACCAAGCCTACATTACCTAAAAATACTTTTCTAGACAAAATAGAGAGACGGGGGAAGAGAGAGAGAGAGAATATTACTGTTCAACACTAAGCTGCAAATCACGTAAGCAACAACATCGTTTAACGTCAATTTGGATTACCAACTACAAAGAGAGCTCATGATGTTAGTAGTAAAAAAGTACATAAGGCCTCGGGCGAATTTGGGTGTCTTCATCTCTTACCACTGCTGTCAATAAACAAACTCACCATTGTGGTCTACGACGAAAAAACAATACAATCCCACCAAATCTCCCGAGTGCTCTCAATCTCGAGGTATCTCAGTGAACTAACAATATAGAAAGACAAACTAATCCTTTTAATTGTTTTGACTAGTTGGATTTCACCTCCACGTAGAACCACCCAATCGGATCACCTCTTCGGTTCCGTAATCACTGTGCAGTCGACTGCCGTCATTTTCGGCACTCTTCTTATCAGTTGCATCGCCGTACAAGTCCTTCAACTTTGCTAGGTTGCTCGGGACACTTGCGGCTGCCTTCTCTTTGCTCGCATCTCTAAATGGGCTAGAGCGATGTTCGGATGCTGAACCCTGTACGTGTGCGCTCCTACTTCCGCTCCTGCTTCTACTCCTGCTCCTGCTCCTGCTCCTGCTCCTGCGTGAACTAGAGCGTTTATACCGATCAGAATCACGCTCACTTTTCTCATACTTGGATCGATAGTAGTCCCTATCTCTGCTATCTCGCTCATTTCGATCAAGCTCACGCCTCCTGTCCCTGTCCCTGTCTCTGTCCCTCTCGCGATGATCATCACGATCTCGATCACGGCGATGGCGATCGGGACCTTCAAGACTGTGACTCCGGCGGTCACTAGGGGATGATCTTTCACGAGGGGGAGGCAGTGCGCGACGGACAGGGGAAGAGTCACGAGTGGACGCACGATGTGGCGCCCGCTGACCAAAAGAGACAGATAAGGCAGCTTTCACAGAAGGAGGGCGACGAGCTGTGTCGTCAGAGCCATGGCGACTAGATTCTCCAGTCACCCCAGAGTGCTTGGTTGGAAGCTTCATCTTCTCGAGATTGGCAACTATTTGGCGCACGACTGGCACAGGCACACGCGGAAAAAGGGTATCAAAGTAATACTGCAACAAAATAACCAATGATCTTAAAATTACTCATGCATTGTATTGCTGCAAATAAAGCTGCTTCAATGAGTAGCATTAGAATTTTCAATCAATTATAGAGCGCCAATAACTACGAGCAGGAAGAGTTCAGAAAAGCAAACAGCAGCACTAGAATAAAAAAAAATGAAAAACCTACCGTCAACAAATTTATTACTTTCGAAATTCAATGGCATTATTTAAGGCAATTTATCAAGTCCTCAAGTTATGTCCAATCTTGTAATCAAGCATGCTACTAACATATTTCCTAGAGTTATTTTCACATCATCATATCACATTGACAAAACCCTCATAGAAAATGATTGCGTAAAAACCTTCATTGGTTGATTTCACCTGAAATTCACAAGAGGGGTATTCCACTGTTTCTTAAACACCTCAAGTGGGTTTCCACTGTTTCTTAAACACCTTAAGTTCGGATCAAGAACCATAAACATACAAAAGGCTATCAATGCAGGTCTTGAGACTTGAAATGTCATAGACATATCTACATAACAGGCCGTGAAATAAAATACTAGTTCATCAACTATTCCGCTTCTTCCCCTTTTCTGTGTGTTTCCTTGCATTATCATTCCTAGCCCACCCAAAAAAAAATCCATCACAATGCTCATTCCTAGCCCCCCCCCAAAAAAAAATCCATGACAATACTCATTCCTAGCCCACCCAAAAAAAATCCATGACAATGCTAATGTGCCCTTTTATTCTGCTCTCTAACATGATATTTGGTTACTTTTGTCATATTTTTTAACAGCTAACTTTTGATGCCTCCTGGTAATGCTCCACCTTTCAAAATCTATCTTGGGAGCATCAAAGACCAAACTCAAATATGTAAGAATAATATACTTTAAATTTGGCTAACATGGACATACTATGGAGATGGTCAACATTTAGTTAAAGCTTCATGACTATCATCTCCAATCAGATTACTGAGACAAGGTAATACACAAACAGAGAAAGCGCTTAAAGAGAGGGCATTACAGGAAAACTTAAAAGAAGATGAATAAAGCGTACATAAGTGATGTTTATATGCATAACATTAGCTGGTGGATGATGGATACGTAATTAAGAAATTGACAATAGGACTGCAGGTCACCCAAGGGAAATAGTACAATCAACTAACTTTTATAGTGGATAACATATCTTTTCAAGATAAATATTACAAACCTCATACAAATTGATGACATAGATGTGATCTCCTCTCAACGCGAACTCCATAATGGAAATCCAAGCTCAGAATCTCACATCAAGAGACGAGTCATTTACCAAAATCAATTACCTTTTCAGTTACTGTGCCAAGTAATTAGCATACAGGTGCAAAGCTATACATGCATGCGGTAGAATAACTATAGCAGCATGGGGAAAAGGAGAATATGAATCAGATTTGCAAGGAAAAAAGTACTAGGAAAACTACCTGTCCAAGCAGAAGGTCACGCACATACACACCCATGGTTGTCATTCTCCCGTTAGATCCTGGAGAGAACTCCTGTAAAAGAAAAACATATTAGCACTCGGTACAATATAGTCTTACATAGTCAAAATCCATCTACATGTTTCACACATGATAATGAAATATCAACTGTAGGATTGTTAAGCAATGACCCACAATTATAGAACACAAGAAATAAATTTACCCTGACAAGTAAACTGAACAGAATATATCTAATTCCACATTTTCAGGGAAAGACGGGTACCAACAATGATACAAATCATATATATCAACATGAAAAATTAGAGTTTTTTTGTGAATGGACGAATGAATGGCTAGATGAAAGGATTTGCAGAATACTAAAACCATGAACTCCCCCTGCAGCCCAATTTCGAAGTTGCAAAAACCTATAAGAAAGTAGATTGCCCTCTTACCAAGGCCAGTCAACGCAATATTGAACATATCTAAGATACTCCCATGAGTTACAAGGTAAAAGTTCATTACACCCTCATCCCTTTCATTTCCTTAAAGTAGCCATATGGTATAATGCGTAAAAGGCCGAAATTGAAATTGTCCAAAACTATCCACACTCATTGTCAAAAAGTATGTCTTATTGTTATCAAGTTTCTTCATATTCCTATGATATGACTGTCATTAAGTTTCTTCATATTCCCATCATACGAAATCAACTATAGAAATTTCCAGATCTCAGATCCCTTGTTATACCGCATATCAACCAGACCACCTTTTTCTTTTCCGCTCAGCTACCAGACGTCCTTAGAATCAAGAACAAAATACTCTGCATTAGATTTTCTTACTGTTTAGCTTCATGCTTGAATTGTATCCCACATAAAGTAAACTGCACAGATTATTCAATAAACTCATAACAGACTGCAAGCCGTGGTAAATGAAAGAAAACGTGAAATTGACGAATCCTTCCATGAAGAAGAAAGCTGCAGAAAGCATTATACCTCATCATCTTTTATGTAGGGCTCATACCAAGTCCATAATGTCTTTGGATCGGCAACATATCGTAGATACAGGAAGCCAATCTGCAAAAGAATAAGATATCACATTTCAAATAATCTTAGTTTACGTAATTAAATGGATAAATCACCAGCATATGGTCACAACCCCATATATATATGGACAAGTAGTGATTGCTGGCATGGCGGAATGACAACATAATTGCCCATTTGTTGGTGCTACGACTACACCAGATATAAAATATAACACCTCCATAGATATAAATCCAAACAAGTAGGTAGTATGGGCAATTATAACAGCAATTGTCTCAAGCTCAATGAGAGCTATATGTGAAGAGAGAGGAGGCGGATTGGTTGGAGAAACTTACAGCTCTAATATATGGAGAATCCGAATGCTTCAACAAACCATGCATTTGTTTGACGGTAAGCTTCATCGTGAAGAATTTATAGAGAAGGCAAAATGCTGTGGAAGGACCTCTACAGTTGCCGGTCATCCATGGCTCCACATGATCGACTTGATTGTAAATCTCATCAATAACTTCGTGGTAAGTCTTCAATCTGTAAAGCTCTTTAAAATAATCAGAAGAGAGGATGTTCATGCAAAGCACCTTCTCAAGCAAAGTATCAATAGGTCTCCCAGAGGTTTGTATCTCCATAATGTCAATGCTCCCTACAAACAAAGACATACAACAGTAAGGACCTCAGCAAATTATCAACTTGTCGCAAGCCTATTGGTATAAAGAGGATATGCAGATCAAAAAAGGCCATAAATTTGCAAATTATTCTCATTCAGATTCTAAACTTCATGCGCTGCAAAACTATTTGGAATAAAGAAATGTTGAAAGCTAGCATAAAGGTGATTAGATGATCTATAATCTTTGTGAGATAAATGGTCCTCGAAATGATATTGACCACAAACAAGATTATAATAACCTTATCTGCAAAAGCAGACAATCTATCAAATCTATATGATGTTAAGAATTACATTCGGAAAAGAAAAGTACAAATCCAAGTCGCCATATAAGCATGCTTTGAAGAGCAGAATATACATCTCTTCCTAACCAAGAATCTATGTCAATAAACTGCCGTAAAAAAGTATCGCATACAGGATGAACTAAATACCGTTCCCAACGAAAAACTTGTGCATTGTGAGGATTTAGTTATAAGATTTACTTCTATAACTAATACATTGTGCTACAAGAAAAATGATCTGAAGACCATATATACTACCTAGTTATAGCCATCCTTCCACACACCCCGTTAACCAATTACCACATGCTGAACAACATGTTCATCTATCCAAGTAGGCCGATAAAGGAACTGTTGCCTCGAATAAAGGTTGAAACAAGAAACAAGAAAAAAAAAAAAAGGCAAAAGCGATAGAACGTACAAATATATGCTTCAGGAAACATAGAGCAGTAGCACAGGAATTCAAGTTCGGAAAAGAACTCAATTAGTAAAAGAGCATCACATCGGGAAAAACCCTAGATACCAAAATTCCGCAACATAACACCATGATTCATCCAATAAAGAGAAGCAATATGAATTCGAGCATGAGCTATACAACTATGATATCAAATTCGAAACTTGATCACAAACGGGAGACAAAAGGCGCACCTTTATCCAAGGGAAAACCCTAACCGAAATCAAAGGGTTTCTCACGATTAGATAAAATCTAAAGACAAAAACGGTCTACAACTTCCCAGATCGAAACGATTCGAAGAATACACAAGGGATTCGTCCGAATCAGAGCTTCCGAGGGCGAGATCGCCGTCGCCCGCAGCAGCGGCGGCGGCGGCGGCGGCGACGGCGGCAGAAGCGGCGGCGGAGATCGCCGGATCAAGGCGGAGGAATCGAAGGTAGTGGCCCTCGGATCGAAGCGCGAGGTGGAGATCGACAGGAGATCGAAAGGAAAAAGGGTGGGGAGAGGGGGAGAGGGGGAGAGGGAAATAGAGATAGAGAGAGGAAAGGGCTTCGCGTGCTGATCGAGAAGAAGCCTCTTTTATGCTGTAGCGTCGACCTTATCAGAAGAGGGACGAAATCACCACCGTCCGTGTGCTGATCAACGATGCGGCGACACGCCGTGCGCCGTTAGATGAACTCCTTAGGTTTAGCTGAGCAAATACCGGGCCGATCCGGGCCTAATACTTAGCCGGAATTAGGCCGCTAATAAGATGGGCCTCGACCACGGACAATCCAATGGGCCTCGTCCTTGGTCTTGAGATTCGAATCAAAGACACATTGGGCCTTGAGGTAAATTGTTTTATTTTTCATAATGGGCTTGAATGAATCAGGAAAGCCCGGCCCAAATAAAACAAATCCACATCATCACCAGTTCCCATCAAAAACCATCCTATCAATGCAGTTGATCCCCATTTCATCAATGCCTTATTCCTTCACAAGTAGTACTGCACACGTTTTTTGTTGTTCTTACATTCTATTATTGGTAGTTGATAAATTTATACAATAATTTTAGAGCGCGCGCAAAAATAACATTCTGGTGACCTACAACAACACCCACCAGCGCACGTTGACGTATCTGTTGATGGTCATCAGTAAACACTGTTGCGTCACCGCCTGGTGAGATGAGCCACGGCTGAGCTCCTGCATGCATAGTAATATTCCTTCGTGTTTGTGTCTACTCGTAAAGATCACGAAGGAGGTGATTGCACCGCAAACAGATTGAGAGAGGAGTGAAGCATCATGCACAAAGGAAGAAGCAATTGATGGAAACATCTTGATGACAAATTGTAACTAACTCAAAGAGATCAGAGCTTTATGTACATTTATCTTTTCCTCTCCTATAAATTGGCTCTCTCATCTCGTTAAGCTCCAGTAGCTGCTCATTAAGCTAACCACGATGTCGATACCGTGTTTAAACATAAATTGTAATTGTTTTACGTTGAACAAGATTGACGCAGATAAGTCAAAGCAGGAAGGCAAGAAAAAGGACGAGGGTACGTAGCTGCAGCTTCTTTTCCTGGTTCTTTCTCTCTTTCTCTCTTTTTTTCTCTCTCTCTCTCTCTCATTCCTATTGTTTCTGTAGTAGTGTTGGCTAGGAATAGAATGAATTAATTCGGATAAAAGATTAAACATGAGAATATATAGATAGCGCTATTAATCTCACCATACTCTTTGCAAAATTGCCATTTCCAGTAATAAACCTACTACTTTTACATACCGCGTTCCATCATTATGTTTAGGTTATGTTTGTATGCATGAATATTTAATTTGGTATATTATTTTGATTTAAGCCATGTTTGAATGCGTAATTAATTTGTTTGGTATATTATTTAATCTACTTGAAAAATTTATATATTTTGTAAATTAATAAGAAGTGAATCAACTATCTAGAATTGGATATTAGATATTATACTTGGCTTTCAAATTATTTTTTCAAATTAGATAAATCACCTCATAAGTAGAATACAATATCACACTGGATCATGGATTTAGGATCTTTCAAAGAGTAAAAAATCAAATTCTTTTCTTACAATCACACTAGAATATCAATTAATTATTTTTAAATAGCTTATTTCAACGTCCAAAAAAAGCCTTACTCAAAATATTTGTATATTTGATTAATAAAGAACGTGATCAAATATTTAGAAAGAACTATTGTCACTACAAAAGAATGAGGTTATAGGGACACATGTTTGGAATACTTTTGAATAAGTGTCCCATTTATCCTAAAACTTAAAAAAACATCTACTAATGCCTATATATAAAGCCCAATCCAATCAAAAATAAAAGATTACTCTACTAAACCCACCACACTCAGTCTATTTGGCCCAATTACAAACAGAAAAGAAAAAAAAAAAAGAAAAATTAATTACCATCTTTTTTTCTCTCTTCACTCAATCCACTGAAATTCTAGATGAAGAGCCTTTCATGTCGTCCTCTTCCGCCACCGCAGCCAACGAGATAGAGTTTCGGCAGTTGCTAAATGCTTAAATAAGTGTTAGTTAATTAGCAACACTCTTTTAGGTTATAGCGATACTCTTTAACTGTCACTATATACCTAGCGACCCCACATATAGCAACACTTTTTAAAAGTGTCGGTAATTTTAGCTAGCAGCACTTTTTTGACATGTACCTACATTTAAAAGTGTCGCTATAGACCGTTTTTGTTGTAGTGTGTAGTGAGCTAATGACGGAACCCTCACTATCAAGATACTAATCACACTAGTAAGCAAATGTGATGTATCTAAATTATCCACAACCAAGATATGCAAGATTGGAGTAAATGAAGTTGAAAGAGAAAAATCCAAGCACAAGCACAACAACAACACAAGATTTACGTGGTTCACCCAAACCGGGTTACATCCACAGGCACGGAGAGATCAAATCCACTATCAAATGAGGAGATTACAAGATTTGGTTAGAGATTACCACTCTATCACAATGGGCTTACAACCTTCCAATGAAAATCCCTTTTTGCTACACATTCTTTGAAGCACCTTCCGATTCCGCGAATCCCGCTTCAGAATACCTCTTAAAATTCCTCCAATCTACCTTGGAAGTCTTTGAATCAAGCAAGAAGAACAAGAGAGCTCCTTCTCCAACCCTCTCTACACCTCTCTCCTCTATTACAAGAGAAGGGAAAACCTAGAGAGCAAAAATGAGAACTCACACTCTCTAACCCAAAGAGTTCTCTCTTAACTCCACTTGGCCCAACATACCAAATGGGTCAACTAAAACCCAAACCAAATACTAACTAGCCCATTACATGAGTTGTTGAACCAAACCCAAAATAAAACCAATTAGGCTAATAAGTGAATTTGATATCACTAACCCAACAACTATAATATTCAGATTCAAATCATATTTTTAGTATTAGTGGGTGAAATATACTATTACACCAAATCAGGAATAGCAAGATAATATTTGAAAAGCCAAAAATCAAACTGCTTATTTAAAGTCATACTAGAAAATCCTCATAGAGAATATCTCTCTCTCTCTCTCTCTCTCTCTCTCTCTCTCTCTCTCTATATATATATATATCTTATTATTGAATAGCTTATTTCGACATGTAGAAAATTAACAATGGAAATATATAAACCATGTTTATATTTTAGGAATTAATTGTTATTACTTCTATTGTAAGGAAAATTTTAAAATAATATATTTTGTTTATTGTTTTTAGTGAATGGATGTGATTCTTCGTGAAAGGATGCAATCCTTAGTGAATGGATGCAACTCTTAGTGAATGGATGCAACCCTTAGTGAGTGGATGCAACTCTAATCAAAGGGTATGACTCTTAAAGTGAAAGGATGTGACTTTTAGTGAAAGAATATGATATGAAAAGACACATCTTTATAGTGTGTCTCTTCGTACATATGCCCGTTGGAATCAATGGTTATATTCATTGAACTTGATTCATATAACTATTTGGTAGTTATGATCAAATGAAAAGTCACAATCGAAAGGTCACTTCACGAAACACCCTTTCGTGAATAGTTACTTCATGAAGCACCCGTTCGTGGCCTATATAAGTCCATAGCATTGGTTGCAGAAGGAGACAGACAGAAAACAGTTGAAGAGTTGAAGTCTTCATTCATAATAATTCCATTCTTGTTTTATATTCTATTTCTTTTGACAACTTAATCGAGTGAGTGCTCAAAGGCTCGACTTCGTGTGTGCAAACGCAGTTGAGGTTTACGCTTCATTGTATCCTGGGAGGTTGTTCGTTGACCCGGTGCACACCAAATTGTTAGAACGGTGGGGACGGATTAAGCCTTAAGGAAAGTGGCATTGCTACACGCCTTGAAGCCTTTTTAATCTTTCTATTTCATACCTTTATCACAATCTGTTCCAACATCTATTACTTCAACCATTAATTGACTGCACTGACATATCTGTAAATTTATGCAGTTTTTCCAGGGTATTTCGCTGGTGCTTATGCAGTTTGCTGAATTAGTAATGTTACCTGTCTACTCCAAAAAAAAGGTATAAATCTTAAATCTCGATCTTCACCCAATGACCAATATTTAGTCTTTGTCTCGACAACGTTTTATTTTATAAATATTACAAATCCAAAATGTAAGTATTTGTGAATCTGAAGATAAAGTGATATAAGATTTACACTTTTTTTTTTTTGAAGTGTACAGGTAGCACTTTCTTTCCTTCATATAACATGCACGAGAAAGCGAGTGGAACATCCGTGTAACGTGGAAAAAAATTGTATGTGGAACTTCATAAGTACAATAAGTTATCGTGTGGAACTTAGTGTTCAATTACTATTAAGTTGTAGGCACCTTCATTTTATTCTCTCTTGGATCTACTAAATTATCTGTGTTTTGGTGTATATACCTACGGGCTCCTTTTTTTCCCCTATTTTCTTTTTTCTTTTCCTTGTTTTTTAATCGTGACAAGTTAATTTGTGTTGAGTGGTCGCAAGGTCATATATAGGCCTTAATTGTGTGAAGTAATTGGATTTAATTGCCACTAATATAGTACGGGCTTCAACTACAGTTCACTAGCTTTGGATCTTAAACTTGAATATCAAAAATCATACAATTTGTAAACTTGTTAGCTTTTGAAGAGGATTAGCTAGCTAACATTTTTAAATGGATGCATGCCTCCAATTAATTACAACTTATTTTCTTAATCAGCCAATCAGTTTTACACGAGTACTGTTATAGAATTTCTATAATGTTAGCTTGTATATTTTTAATGTATTGATATTTTTTAAAAAAAATTGATTGATTAATACAGACATTTCAAAACTAGTATATAAATTTCAAAGCATTTCCTGCTCAATAAGGAACGGAAAAAGCGCTTCTACCATAGGTTAATTATTGATGAATTCTACGACATCGAACATTTCAAAGGAAAGATTAATATTTCTCCAGGTTTGCGATGATTTGATATTAGAGCAAATAATAATTTGCATTATTTCAAACCTCTAGCTACTCCCTTAGTTTTAAATGGCTTTTCTGACATCTGATATTTAGCTAAATCATAGCCCAAATAGTTCATATATACTACTGCAACCACCTTTTTGTTTTTCGCTTTGAACAAGAGGATAAAACAGTACAAAAATTTCCATATATATATGTATATATATTAGTACAACTCATCAGCTATTTTATGATACGTACTAATTATTAAACACCATGAATCAGGCTAAAGGGTAAGGACAAAGTCACAAAGGGGTATTAGAATGGGAGGTATATCCTTCTAGCTAGCAATTATTGCTTCAATGATGAGCACATTGTGATTAGAATGGAAACTTTAAAATAGGAATATAAAACACATTCCTACCGCATTATGGGTATAAAAAAGTTCTAAACTTATCCGAGATGACAACACAAAGTACCAAAAGGAATAAGAAAAACAAAAGGAAATTTACAGACACAAACAAAGTATATTTTATAAATACATATGACATGCATGTCCACTTTTTTTTTTATATATATATTTCAAGTCACCGGGGCCTCTCCAAGTCCAATTGGCCCTAAATATTGCTAAATATTTTTGAGAAAAGTTCGCCATTTTCTGCGAGGTAGAGGATATATATATATATATTATATATATATATATAGGGGTAAAAGATCATGGGCTCATTGCCTCAATATAAAAAATTTCGTGGGATCGATTGATGCATCCTAATGCGATTCATCTCTATCTATATATAATATATTCTACACAAATTGTAAGTTACGCGCATTATCCACCTATAAGATGGGGCGCACCCCATCTGAGTCTTTGTTCAGAGTTGGTGGAGTAAAATAAGACTCAAGTTTAAATTAATTCCGCTTGTTTGAGAATAATTATATATATGTGCAGTAACCTACAGGCATCTTTCAAATGAACAACCTTCGCCACGCATGTAAATTAAGAAGACATTGTATTTTTTTCTTTCTTGAAAAACAAAGATTACAGTTATCAGTTCAATTTCTAACACTAGCAAGCCAGGTTGTGATCATGATCCAAAACTATTTGTTCCTACTGAATATTGCAACTCGATCAATGTATTAAACTAAATTGCATGCATTGTGAATCTTCAGGGAGAGAGAGCAAGAGCTATATGATCATTATTATTATTATTTTTTTTTTTTGAGAAAGAGAAAGGTAGCATGCTACCCGCTTCGTTTATTTCTTTTATAAATAAATTTAGTTGGAAATCTAAATCAACTAGGATTCGAACTTGGGATCGCGAATACCAACCACCAAATCCTTTGCCACTTGTGCTAGGAATGGTCGGTATATGATCATTAATTGTTGTTTCCTTTGTATCCATATAAATGCATGCGTGCAATACTATATACCAATTGCATATGTGTGAAGCTCTAAATAAGTTAATATTGGTGTGTGTGTGTATTTGAATTGAGCTCCTATGCTTTTAAATTAAAGCACAAAATCATTGACGCTTATAGATTTATAGCTTTTGGATTAAGAGATGTGCGGTTATGCTGATAGTGATCCCTAGCAGATTATATATACTTGTACATTAACTCTTTATTCTTATTTTGACACGGGCATATGTTTGGCTCAACCAAAATGGATAGATATGTTTGTTCACATTAATTAACAATTTGCATACGGATTAAGAATTTCCGGGAATTAAAGCTTTTTTGTTGTGATAGAAACAGGAGCTTCCAGTGTTAATTACTTCTATTAGTTGAGATTTAATGCTCATTTCAGCTCTTTAGTTGTTGAGATTAATGACCATGTTTGTTAACTATAAGATTATAACTGATCAAAATAGAAAAAAATGTTTGAAAAGTTGGAACGAATAGACTCTGAATGCATGAAGATTTTGACAGCACTGGGTAATTCAAACTAAAAATTTTAAAAAAGGCATCACTTTGCCTTCCTCTGTTCAAAAGTTCTTTTATAAAAAATGACAATATATACTAAAACAGGTTTTTTCAAAAACTATATTCTTCAATATATAAAAATGACATCACTAATTTAAGTAAGATAATAGCTAATAAAATCGTTTTAGTTACATAAAAATTAGTACTACTACGGGTATATCCAAGACTATTCAATGCGCTTACGGGCTGTTTGTATATTGGCATACACATTACACAGTTTTGATTGATCAATACATACATACAGTTCAAGTAATACATATATATAAAGGTGATCAATAATACGTCAAAAATCAAAGAGAAAAAACCTTTCTAGTGACTCAAAAGCATTTTCCTCCACGAAAAGAGTGGAGCAAAGTACAGCGGATCATGATCGATGAGGACATTAGATATTTTATTTAGCTTTTTGATGGGTGGTTAGCAGATAATATTAAATTTAGTTACCATTTGCTTATGATCAGATTAAATAAATTTAATCTCAAAATCATTTTCACTATTTCATTCCACCAATGCCATATATATACATACACACTCACACACTCGTAATGCGTAATGTGTCCAACTCTCGTTGCACCCTTTACAACGTTCAAAGCAAAAATAAGTCCTCATGCCTCCTCACTCGGAGGAGCCTCTCCCTCCGTACCCCAACCGCGTCCACCACCCCGAGCACTTCGACTTCGCCACCGCCCGCGAGGTCCCGGACTCTCACACATGGGCCGATCTCCACGACTATCCCACCGCGGCCCCCTCCGGCTCCCCCTCGGCCCCCAACGTCATCGACCTTACGCACCCCGACGCCGTCAACCTCATCGCCCGCGCTTGTGAGGAGTGGGGAGCATTCCAGCTCACCGGGCACGGCGTCCCGACCGGCCTCCTCGATCATCTCGAAGCGCAAACACGCCGCCTTTTCCAACTCTCGGTCGAAGTCAAGCTCAAGGCGGCGCGAATGGCGGATGCCGTGTCCGGCTACGGCTTGGCCCGAGTCAATTCGTTCTTCGCGAAGTTCATGTGGTCCGAGGGCTTTACAATCTCCGGCTCGCCGGCCGACAATGCCCGCAAACTCTGGCCGCACGACTACCGCCAATTCTGGCACGTGATAATAGAATTAGAGAATTTATTTCCACTCTAATCTAATTTGTAAAGGAGGACTCGGTGCTTCGCATGGCCCATAGCAAAATAACCAACAATAATAACAAGTTGGTGAATACTTTTTTCTTTTTCTTTTTCTTTTTCGTGTTTTTGGATGCAGTGACGTAGTCGAGGAATATACGAGGGTGATGAAAGAGTTAGCCGGGAGGTTGTTGCATGCAATGCTGCTCTCACTGGGCCTGAAGGAAGAGGACATCGACTGGGCCGGGCCAATACGAGATCTCCGCGACTTGTCGACCGTGCTCCACCTCAACTCCTACCCGCCGTGCCCCGAGCCGGACCGGGCCATCGGCCTCGCGGCGCACACCGACTCGAGCTTTTTCACCATCCTTTACCAAGGCGGCGTTAACGGGCTCCAAGTCCTGGGCCGGGCCTCCGACGACCCCAGTGGCCCGGCCCAATGGGTCACCGTGCCGCCGGTCCCCGGTGCCTTCGTCGTCAATGTCGGCGACCTAATGCACATCCTCTCCAACGGCCGGTTCCGGAGCGTCCGGCACCGCGCGGTGGTGAACCGCACGCACCACCGCGTCTCCGCCGCATTCTTCTGCGGCCCGCCAGCCCACGTCAAGGTATCACCGGTCACCAAGCTCGCGGGAAACGGCGTGGGCCGGGGCTTGTATCGGGCTGTGACGTGGGCCGAGTATCTCAGCCTCAAGGGAAAACTCTTCAACAGGGCGCTTGAATCAATAAAAGTGTCGGAGGAGGATGGAAACAACACGTCTGTGGTATGTAAGGTTGTGTGATCTAAAAGAGGTAAGTAGAAAAGGGTATTGTTATTAGTGTTTGATGCAGAACTTAGAACTTGGGAGGGAGAAGGGAAATGACAATTGAGGTGAACGCAGTGTCTTTACATGCAAAACAAAACATCACATTCGCTGGCATATATTTATGTATAGTCTCTGTTCCTGTTGGTTTTCGAGGTGCATGATATGATATATTATGATTTACTTGAGTACACGTAAACGGCTAAAAAACCTCTTCTGAAAACGACCTCCTCAATCATGTTTTAAATTTATGGGTCAGTTTTGTTGTCGCCAAGTAGAGAAAAGCATCCAAAAGTTGTTTGATCCTGTAATGCTATTTAAGTAGGTCAAATCAAAGGGAAACCCACTTAAACCAAATAGTGCAACTAAAAACACTAGATTAGTTGTTGCATAAGGACGCTAACAATTTAACCATTTAAGACTTCGTTTGAAATTGCGGAAAGATTGCGTTACGTGCTGTGAGAAAGTACGTTAGAAAAATACTATATTATTTCCGTACGTAATATTGCATTCGGCATATCGCGATAAGTCGGTTACAATATATTTTCTGCGGTCTCACCAAAAAACACAGAAGCATATCCCTATATGCTTTTTTTTCAACTTCATTTTATCTAATAACGTTAGATAGATCTCACTACCAAATTAAGACTAAATCCTAGAAAGAAACCGCATGTCTGAGTATTCCAAAAAATTTTGCAATTTTCGCTTAGACCCACGGCATGACATCTGCTCATTAACCAATCTTGCAATCCACCCCTGCTTATACTTCTCACCAGTGAGTCGCAGCATTTCCAGTGCTTCTGATATATGATCGAAATACATAAGAGCAGTATGAGATGCATGCGGCGAGGCTTTGCACTCTGTTACCAAAATGGCTTCATATATATAGTTAGCCAAAACTCATGTTGCAAATGCAGCTAAGCAACAAACATCAAAGTGCAAAGAAACGGCATAGGTAGAGCAATATTACAGTCAGAAAACCGACCACAGCTAGGATCTATAGTCAAATGAAGCCTAGTAGCCTACTGCTTGTGAGGTTTGATGCAGATCTTATCCAAAGGCATCGACGCATAACCTGAAATCAAAAAGGCGTACACAAATCTTTTCCTCATAGGAAGATCATGTTATGCAGTACATACGAACTGGAGGTTGCAGAGGAAGCAGACAGATAAAGGTATCTGCAGATAAGCCCTTCTCTCTTCTGAAGAAAATGGTTCACTTCCACAGTTTGATGAACTTGTCATGGCTCACAGAAGCCACCAATCCATTCGCATTCGACACCGCCAAGGCCGCGATCAGTCCTTCGTGCGCTGGGAGAGTCATAGTCTCGTTTTCTGACATGTCCCACAACTCAAGAGACTGCAGGAAAAACATCCGGATTGCAATTAATACTTCAACTTGTTTTCTGCTAATTTTATCCATACAAATTTTGATGACAACAATTCTCAGATGTAAATATCTTCTATGAGTAATTACCCAAAAATATCAGATCTATGATAGCATGTTAAAAATCAGTTAAACAGTAAGTAACGAAATAAGACCGTAAAGAGATATGACTTACCTGGTAACATCCAATTACCAGCAAATGTGGATAGGTGGGGTGGAAAACACAGGAGTGGAACTTGTTTCCACTACAGCTCAACTCATGTACACATTCCCCATCATTCCCAGAACTGAGCGACCAAACCCTAACAGAGTCCTCGCTAACAGAAACAACATATTCACCACTCGGATCCCAACACACTGAGTGGACGTGCTTCGTGTGCCCCTGCAATTTAAAAGAGGAAATTTGGTTAGGAGAAGAAGAAAGTAAATAATAAAAATGAGATACCGAGTTCCGAGGAAATTTGGTTCACGCAGCATTATTATACAGAAGAGAGGCAAAAGAAATATCTCAAGAAACAATTGTTTCAAGCAGAAGGTAATTGACCTGCAATGAATGAATGCATATTTGAGTCTCAACGTCCAGAATAGACACTATATTCTCAGCAGCAGCTGCGAGATATCGGCCCAGACGAGGTTGAAATCTCATCTGGGTCGTGCCACCCTACAATGAAACAGCTGAGTTAGATAAATGACATGAAAGAGAAATGCCAATCGACGATTTGAAAGGCATATTTGCAGGCATACAAATGCCAGCACACAATCTGACAGGGGACACGTAAGTAAATATTGGAAAAAAAAAAATTATGGACCTTGAAAACTCTTATGCAGCTCCCATTATTGACGCTCCAATAGCGTATTTCACCGTCACCATCACAGGAGCATATGAGATCCTCTTTGTTTGGGTGGAAGTCCAGAGACATAACAGACGCAGAGTGTCCAGTAAAAGTACGCAGTGAATAGCCCGGCTGAAAATTCAATATTTAATCAGTAAAAAAGAAAAACAATATAAAAAGCACAAAATCATCTGAAACATAAGAAAGGATTTCTTGCATTTGACTAGCTACACAGCTAGATTATATAGAAAATAGCTAATGGAGGAAAGGAATCCATCACGAACAATTGACAAAATGGCCGAGGGCCAGAAACAACTTCAAGCCAAAATTTTCCTTTTTGTTTTTCATACGAAATCATTTGAACAGTAAATTGCTACTTACATTGTCCGCATCCCATACCCTCACAGTTTTATCAAAAGATGACGTGGCTAATCGAGCTATGCTGGGACTAAATCGAACATCTGTTATCAGTAGAGAGTGTTCTTCTAGTGTAGATTTTGGTTTGAGTGTATCGGTATACCACAAAACCGCCTGCATTGCAATAGTATCAGCAGCATTTATATGCATGCGCGCACATGTTTAAACCCATTAGGGAGGAGAAGAAAAATTCACAAAATTACTATTGTTGTCTGAGAATCATAATTGATACTTCCGAGTATACAACATACCTTCTTATCATGGCCACCACTAGCAAGTAACTTTCCATCTGATGAGAAATGGCAGCAAATTACTTTACTCGTACTAGCCCTTGTTGATCGAATCTCAGTAAATGCAAACCCAGCTGATAGAAAAAAGAAATTACTCCAAAGTGATCTTTTGAAATTCATTCCAGTTTCTAACTGTTAAATTAAGAAAATAGTTAAAATATAATGCGTTGGCAGAATAACATGCAAATATACCTTTACTGACATCCATACATCGACTAATTGTATCTCTTGGATCTGCAACATCATGAGACAAAAATGAATCAACATTTTCATCCAGGGATCCATCCTCCACAAAGCGATCCATGTCAACCTGCAATACAAATATCTTGATCATTAACTAGCTTTAACAGATCATACGTTTACGCAAAATATCATCTAGCATGGACTTCCAACACATTACTTTTCTATAAGGAATGAATAATATTGAGAAGAGATTTGCACATATAATCATACAAAATTTTCCATTCCCATATACTATCCTGCAAAACCTGAAGTTTCATGTATGCCCTTCAAAACTCATTTTATAGACTTGCACCTCCAAAAGTGTCCCTTTTTGAAAAACTCTGGCTTCTACAGAAACAGCTTCCCTCACAAAGTGAGTGTCTCCCCCATTTGAGGGAATATTTTACAAGAAATTGAACTTTGGAGAAGTATGTAAGGAAATTCAGATTATAAAGTCACAAATACACATAAAACAAATAGATGATTTCATAGGATACATGCAAAAGCTCTAAAAACTTAAGAACGAAAGTAGTTATCTATACCAATTGGTTAGATGGAGATGTTAGGGTTCCAGGGCCATCAGAGCCAAACACAATTAGAGGCTTTGACGAGCTCCCGCTGTGTGGCAGCGAAGGCACAGATATAACATCCCCCGGTGTATGAGTGGAAGGTGTTGAGGGAGCTGAGCTGGGAGAGGGGCCTGCAGTGTTTGCAGTTCCTGAACTGTTGGCTGGACCAGACGATGACACGGGTTGTTTCCGCTTACGGCCATTTTGATTCTTCGAAGTCTAAAAAATACATAGAGAACTTCAGATATTAGGATTGGTGAAGAGATAGAGCCAGCAGACAGAAAATATCACAGATGATCTTCAAAAGTTTTATAAATATATATAACAAATGCCATCAATATCAATGAGAAATATTAGAGTATGACCCAGCAAATCTCATAAATGCCCTAGAAGATGTGCTTCCAATTTTCATAAAATGCACTCCGAGAAGAGTACTTGTTAAATTATATGACTGTATTTTCAAGGGGCATATCTGATATTAAAACATTTAGCAATATGCACGACATTTTCCATCTTTCAAGGGGCTTGATTGATAGATAATTTTAGGGAATATTACATCTATGATAGGGGAAATTAACCATATAGATCATATCCAGATTGGTTTAAGAGAAATTCTCAAAAGGGCATTAGGATAAGGTTTACAAAACAAAAACCTGATCATTTCTATAGGAGTTTGATACGCTTCCCTCCACCGCTACACCAGCAGTGCCCATTTTCTCCTGCTGGTTTATATGATGATTAGAACTTTGTGACTGCTGGCTCGGTATGGGATGATGTTGGAGATGCTGCTGCTGCTGCTGCTGCTGGGTGCTGCTTTGCTGCTGCTGTTGCAACTGAGCTATCTTCTACTACACATAAGCAAATATAGATAAAAGAGGCACAGAACGCTACAAGTGACTAGATAGAATATACAAACATTAACAACAATGAAAATACAAATTAAAGCCTTGTTTAGTGCCAGTTACTTTCTTTTATTTGTTTCCTTAAATTCATTTATTTTTGTGGTTGAATATGCCAGCAGATGGAGAATTATTTGCAATTTATACATCTATGGAAAAGCATATAGACATTTTAAAACTTACACTAAATAAGCAATAAAATCTGGCTTTTGCCCACTGAACTAGAGCAACCGATAGATCTATTCCAGGAAAGTGCAAAGATACCTTAATTAACATGTCTGTATCGGTGCGCGGCAAGACTGAGCACACATTCTGCATCGGAGGCCCAACATTTGGCATGACATCACCGACAGCACCTGTTGGGCCATCCTTCCCGACAATTAAACTTCTATTGCTGAGAAACATCCTAAGCCTTCTACTATCAATATCTCCAGGTGACGGGGACGCCAAATTCTGTTGCGCCTGCAATAGAAGTTGCTGTTGTTGTGGACTTAGAAACTGAAGTTGGTGGAGAGGTTGAGGAGACTGCGCAAATGAGTTCTTTTGCTGTAGAATTCCCGACCGAAGCTGATCTAGACCCTGAATAGTGCAAACATCAAAGGCTTATTTCCACCATAGATATAATAAAGGCATATTTATGGTTGACATATTCTACAAAATATGCATAAAAAGCAGTAATAAAATATAATGAACACTAAAAGTATCATAAAGATAAATCCCAGAATGATAAAATAAAATTATAGCAACTTACTGTGAGGGGCCATCCTTTCAATGTCAAATTGTTCCCACCCTGATTTGTTCCTGCCATAAGTGGAGGGCATTTTCAATTACTCATTAAAAGGTTTTGAATGTATCATTGCCAAAAAGAACATATTTTAGCACAATTAAGTTTAAAAAGAAAATATTTACCAATAATACACACTGCAATGGATGGGCTAAAAAAAAGCACAGGAACTATAGTAGCAGAAACTTTCTCGTAAGAAATATTCTCAGAAGTACAAAATTATCTTCAAAGTAACCACTCCAAGATAAGGGGAACACAAACTCTAGACTCTTTATCTGAATGCAAAATGCAAGATTTTCAATGTTTTCAATGTGAGTTTACAGCACGAAAAATTTAACCAATTGAAGTTGTGTATATGTTCATTACATATTTAGATACTTCAACTGTCTTTTCTTCAACAAATGATATGGAAAAGGAGGTAAATACAATAAAAACTATACAAAATGCATACGGCCAAAACCTTGTATTCCAACTAATGATCCATCAGAAGCTGCAGCTCTGGGGTTTAACACTGGATTAATTTCAGCCTTAATATCCTGTTACAGAGTGTAGGAATCATTAGCGCCAAAATGTCACAATAAATCTTCAGAATTTCTCTAATAGAACCAACCTGTGTCGATCCAGGGAGCGCTTGATTCACTTGATTTCTATTCTGCATTTGCTGCAAGGTGCTCGCCATGCTGCCAGCTGAACCATGCAAAATTTGCCTATATTGGAAAGTAAAGTTTTATTGTTTGAACTATTCATGGGAAAGTTTTCTATATCCAAAAGAAAAGGAAACAAAATACAGCATGCAATGTATATACTTTATATATATACAGCATGCGACGTCGGAAACTTCGGATTGCTTGAGATAATGAGAGCCAATATTGGCATCATGCTTGAGATAATAAGAGCCAAGAATGGCATCATATGTATAATAAGTCAAACGTCCTAAGGAGTTCACCGAGTACATGAAATAAAATGTTAACCAAAGACTTGATTTAATCAGTAATTTTTATATACTGCGCTCTGAAGGGAAGTGAGAGTACCCTGGAAGTTGGCCAGAAGTTGCAGTCGACTTCAAGATGGAAGCATGGTTCGAATCCAACAACTGGCTCGTATTCTCTGTGAATCTTTGCTGTAGTAAAAGAGTTGATGTCGCAATGATATTAACCAGCAAAAAATCATCAACTTTTTATCTTGAAAACAGTAAATAGAAAAATAAAAGCAAAAAATTGTTTGAAATATTACTTTAATAGGTGCCTCGTCGAGAGCATCCCTTTGCATAGGCAACTTGAGTCTTTCTTCATACATTTTTGCAGCCATTGCATTAGCAGTTCCGGGGTTCTGTCGAATCAGAGGATCAGAAGTAACAAGGCCATTTGGTGCACCATTAATCACATTTGCGGCATCTCTATGCTGTTGTTGTTGCTGCTGCTGCAGTAGCTGCTGTTGCTGCTGCTGCTGCTGCTGCTGCTGCTGCTGTTGCTGTTGAAGCTGCTGCTGCTGCTGCTGCTGCTGATGTTGTGCATGCCTCTGTAAAAGCTGCTGCATTTGAATTTGCTGCTGTTGTTGCTGCTGAAACGGCTGCTGCAGTTGCTGCTGTGGTTGCTGGTGCTGTTCTCGAGCTTTAATTAGCTGAGTCTGAGGCCAATTAGATAAGCCAGGAATTACAGGCCAATAATTGGTCGGAGATCGAGTTATGCCGCACTTACAATTGGAAGAAGAGCAATTGAAGAAGGAAAATGTTACAGAAGCAAAGAAAAATAATAATAATAATAATAATAATAACAATAATAATAATAAATCAATCTCTTGGACGTCTGTATGAACTAATTCATCGCAAAGATCCAAAATGTACGCTTTTCATCGGTTCGAGTTACGCCAACTCACGAGCTAATAAACCGATATGTTTAGCATGGCATGTAAATTCATATCATTTAATCAGGATATACAAGAGAGCAACATATCTGATTAAAAGTACAACTCACTTCTATATACGACGCGGCGACATCAGAGTGCTTCTCATTTGTCCGCGCAATGAAAATATCCCAAAACACCGACCACCATTCGAACAGGAAACCGCCAGGAGCATCGATAGCTGATCGAAAATACCAAAATAACCAAAACAAATCTTAAATTACAATGGAAAAGATTACAACTCTAAGCCAAAGTGTAGAATCAGTACAAACTCACCGACAGGATCCGCGGACACCTTAGCCTCAGTTTGAAATGCCTTTGCCGAGGCATGCAGGTTCCTCTTCACTAAATAGTCGTATATATATACATCCAACCTGTTTCCAAGTATCAAACACTAATTAACAGTATCAAAACGACGAAGAGCTAGAAATAATGGGGAAAAAAGGGCAAGGAAATGAAGGCGCAAAATTAGGTAAAGAAGATAGAAGTAATAGCGATCATAAGAGTACAAAAGAAATAACAGTAAGAGAAAAGAAGATCCACAGTACTTAAAAAAAAAAAAAAAAAAAAAAAAAAAAAAAAAAAAAAAAAAAACAGGTGAGGGAAAATTACCTATTGTAAATGTAGTAAATTTGAGAAGTAGAAACACCAAACGACAAAACAAAAAAAAAAAAAAGTAAAAAATATTTATGTCAAAACTGAGATATATATGCATCAAGCTCCAAAGAAAGGAGACAAAATAGCCCAAATCATTGAAGGAGAAGTAGTGTCCACCACTCGTTTCAACACGATAGTCCAACAAACGAAACCCAAACCCAGAAACAGGAACACAAAGAGAAAGATAGGGAGAGAGAGAGAGAGTAAAAAAGACACAAAGAAATGTTTTTTTAGCTCAAAAAACCAAAAGAAACCAAAAAATACCCCAGCTCCGTTCTAGGAAGAAGAAGAAGGACATGAACATGAAGAAGTAGAACAGATAAAGATTAAGACCAACAGAAGCAAAAGAGAACAAAAAAAGGAAAACCCGAAAACAAAATGAAAACACCAGCCCATCAAAAACCATTGATCAAACAGAGTAAGAAAGAGAAACAGAGCACACAAATACATAAACTTAATCCCCCAAAAAAAGGGGCTAAATCTCACATTTTATCCGCTTCCCAGTTGTTCTGAGACATGTTTCCACCCAATCCAACAAAACCAAACTCCCCTTCTCTCACTCTAACCCCTCCCAATCCTCCTCCTCCTCACAAGCTTCTACCCCCATCCATTGTCTCCTCCTTCCTCCTCTCCAACTACACCACCTTCCTCCGATTCCTATTCCCGCCTCCTACATATTCTCTACAGCGAAATTTTCACATACCCACTTCAGAAAATCGAAACTCCTCCTTATATATATATATATATATACACAGTGAGTATAATAATAACATGGTAGGAGGAGAATAGAGAGAGAGAGAGAGAGAGAGAGAGAGAGAGAAACAGGGGAGGAGAGGGGAAGGAGATTAATAAGAAGTAAGAGGGGTTGGGTGGGGGGAAGAGGAATAAATTTGTTCTTCGGAGAACGACAGCCAATCCTTGCCGTGCTTTTAAACCACTTGCGCTCCTGCACTTACAACTGCGACATTACTTTTGGACCAGAGCTATCTCTTTGCTAAATGTGCACGGAAACCCCTCAACTATAGCCTCTTTTGAAATTGATCACGTTGGATTTTTTTTTTCACTGAGTAAAATTTTTGCCTTATTCAATAGCATTGTTATTTGGCCAATTTGCATAAAAAATTTACTTATTTTGGGCTTTTGCAAAACCGGGCCACCTTTTTTATTTTTACAGATTCGGTCTGCTTTTTCAGCAAACTGATCAAAATACCCTTATATCTTTTTCTCTCTTCTTTTTTTGTTTTTCTCGTTCTTTTTTTCTTTCTCTTCCCAGAGAGCGGCCTCGCCCGCACACCCCCGCAACTTCCTCGTCTCCGACCATGCCGAGGCCGCACCGCGACTTTTTTTTTTTTTCCTCTCCGACTGTCCTCCACCGTTTCCGACGACGACGCCTCTATCGCCCTTCCCCGTCCTTCTTGTCCTCTCTCTCTCCCTCCTTCTCTGCCGCCTCCGACGACGACACATCTTCGCCGGCGCCGACAATATGCCGGCACATTCTTACCCTTGCCTGCACACCCCTGCACCTTCCTCGCCACTGACCCTGCCGAGACCGCGTCGTGACTTTTTTTTTTTTCCTCTTCGACTCTCCTCCACTGTATCCGACGACGACGCTTCTCTTGCCCTTCTTCGCCCTTCTCGTCCTCTCCCTCTCCCTCCTCCTCTGCCGCCTCCAACGACGATGCATCTTTGCCGGCGCCGACGCCGGCACCGACACCGTGGAGGTCACTGCGGCACTGCAGCATAAGAGCGGGGGATTCTTAGCGGCATTGTCGCCGGCGCCGTGGAGAGGAGTGACAAAAAAAAATTATAAAAGAAGCAAGAAAAAAAATAAAGATAAAAAAGTATAGAAAAAGAAGGATGGAGATGAAATTGTATCGTTAATTGCAAAAAAAAATTATAAGTTGCACTACTTAAGATGTAAAATACAGCTTTAAGATAAAAATTACACTTTTTAAACAAAAATTACACTCTTTGAAAAATATTTACACTGTTTCTCCTCTTATTGCACTCTTTTAGGTGTAAACTGCACCCACTAAGATAAAAATTACACTCTTTAAACGAAAGTTGCACTGTTTCTCCTCTTATTGCACCATTTCTCCTCTTGTTACACTATTTTTTATCTTAAACTATACTCATTTAAAAGATATTTATACTGTTTCTTCTCTTGTTACACTCTTTTTTCTCTTGTTGCACTATTTCTCCTCTTAGAGGGTGTAGTTTAAGATAAAAATAGTGTAACAAAAGGAGAAATAGTGCAACAAGAGAAGAAACAGTGCAACAAGAGGAGAAACAGTATAAATATCTCTTAAAGGGATGTAGTTTAAGATAAAAAATAGTGTAATAAGAGGAGAAATAGTGCAACAAGAGAAGAAACAGTATAATTTTCGTTTAAAGAGTATAATTTTCATCTTAATGGATATAGTTTACATATGAAAGAGTGCAATAAGAGGAGAAACAGTGTAAATATCTCCCAAAGTGTGTAATTTTTGTTTAAAAAGTGTAATTTTCATCTTAAAGCTGCAATTTACATTATAAGTAATACAAGTTATAATTTTTTTCAGTTAATGATGTAATTTCACCTTCATCCTTCTTTTTCTATATATATATATATTTTTTTGCTTCTTTTATAATTTTTTTGGTCACCCCTCTCTGCCAACGGCCACGGCGCCGGCGACGATGCCGCTAAGGATCCTCCGCTCCGAGGCTGCAACGCCGCGGTGACCTCCACGGTGTCGACACCGGCGCCGAGATGTATCGTCGTCGGAGGCGGCAGAGGAGGAGGAAGAGGGAAAGGACGAGAAAGGCGGAGGAGGGAAAGAGAGGCGTCGTCGTCGGAAAGAGTGGAGGAGAGTCGAAGAGGAAAAAAAAAAAGAACAACGTGGCCTCGGCAGGGTCGGAGGCGAGGAAGGTGCAGGGGTGTGCAGGCGAAGGTAAGGATGCGCCGGCATATTGTCGGCGCCGGCGAAGATGCGTCGTCGTCGGAGGCCGCAGAGAAGGAAGGAGAGGGAGAGGGCGAGAAGGACGGGGAAGGGCGAGAGAGGCGTCGTCGTCGGAAACGATGGAGGAGAGTCGGAGAGGAAAAAAAAAGTCGCGGTGCGGCCTCAGCACGGTCGGAGACGAGGAAAGTGCGGGGGTGTGCGGGCGAAGGTAAGGATGCGCCGGACTAGCCGCCTCTTCCGCCTTCACCGCTCTCTGGGAATAGAAAGAAAAAAAGAACGAAAGAAAAAAAAGATGAGAGAGAAAAAGGTATAAGGATATTTTGATCAGTTTGCTGAAAAAGCGGACCGAATCTGAAAAAATGAAAAAAGTGGCCCGATTTTGTAAAAGCCCAAAATAAGTGAATTTTTTATGCAAATTGGCCTTGTTATTTTTATTAATAAATTAAAACTATACAATTGTACTTTCTACTTTTTATTTTTTGAGTAGTTACATAAATCCTTTAGATAAACACCATGCAAGCACTCTACGATCGCCATTACATGTCAAGTAAAAAAAATAGATGTTTTTTTATTATTGTAATTAGTTAATTTATTCTATCGGTAGATGAATATTTATTTAAAAAATTATCTATAATTCAGTATTCACTATTATTTTATAAAATTTTTTTTAAAAAAAAACAAACACAATATCAAACTAGGCTTTACCTTTCGAATTTCTAAAATCAGTAAATTTAGTTAATTAGGTTACAACTTTTATTATTTCTATTGAAAACCATGTTAAGTTTAAAAGTTTTAATTATTCTTTTGCTTCGGAATAATTCAAATGAAAAAAAAGGAGAGAGAGAGTAGCGGAGGAATGTGAGCTTAAAATAGATTAATGTATTTGTTCCAAAATTGTTTTTTTTTTTTTGAGAGATAAGTAGTACGCTATACGCTTCATTTATTTGATTTAGAAATAAATTTAGATAAAAATATAATCAATTTAGATTTGAACTTAGATTTTGAATATCAATCATTAAATTCTTTGTCACGGGACGGTCAGTCAAAATCATAAATGTTGAGGGTGGTCTAGTTGTACGCAGGTGGGGCCCACGTAAGAGTATGGTCCATTTTGACGGTCGAACGTCAGGGTGCAGTTGCAAGCGAGGGTCAGACCCAGACACAACTTGGGACATCTATTAGTGGGCGTGCGTACGGTGCGAGTCGGGCACACGATTTTAGAATGCGTTGCTGCGGCTCACCTCGACGCTCCCGTGAAATATCAGCCGTCCGATCGGGCCAGTACCCTGCGTTATCGCCGTAGACTTGCGGATCCAGCGATTTGACTTGAGACACTGGGGGAAATAATTTCATGGACCGTGTTCGCCACGTCGTACGTGAACCGACCAGTTAAAGCGTATAGCTCCTCAATTCCACTGCGCTGTGTGGACCGGTCTACGGCTGCCGAACAAAGTCCAGCTACGATTAAAGATGGAAATATTCTCGAAGACTTTTCAATAACGACAGCATTGATTTTAAACTTGTTTTGGTGAAGCAAGAGAGTCACCGCTATTTCCACATTGAAAAGTTGATAAAAATGGAATCTAAACATCAAAATTCATTTTATTTAAGTAAAAAAAATGATAGTATCACATCTATTCAAATAAAATAATTATTTTTTTATGTCAAATTTTACTTGAATTCATTTTTGGAAGAACATAATAATTTTACATTATAAAGCTGTTTAATAGGAATTTCAGTCCAAAATTTTTTTAAAAAAAATCTAAAAGCACTATCTATAGCCTTTAAACTGTTGGAACAATGGCCGCACATAAAATCTGATTGTGATTTAAATCTAACTAAATCTTATTATGAAAATAAATAAATCAACTTACCGATGATCGCTAAATCCAAATAAATACTTAATTGATCCGGAAGCGTGCGAGGCACTGCCTTATGGCGTATTCCTGTCCTTACGTGCGGGATTAATCGGAAATACCACCCCAAGGTATGACCGGAATTCCTCCTCCTACCAGCACGATCGTGAAGGAGGTTGACGGAGACTCTTTCAACACCCGATGATAAAAAAATCAAACAAAATAAAGATAAAATAAGAATTTAAATAATGTTTCTTCTTTTTTTTTCCACTTGGCTCTCTCTCAGTCATTTATATGTCCTAGATAAACAATGCAATCCAATGTATATATATTGTGGAGAGAAAATGGTACGTTGGAAACTTTTCCAACGTTTCCATCGTTCATGCCTTTATATGGCATAAAGGCATGAAATTAATTACATTAATTCATCAAATTAATTAACATAATAAAAGACAATAAATGAGAATAATTATAAAATTAAATAATATTTAGAGATTTTGAATTTTTCACCAACAATTTTCCACAAAATTCAAAATTACAAAATAAGAATTAAACAAACAAATAAATAAATCATCGGGTATTTATACTATGCAATAGGCGAGGTGTCTTTAAGAGACTTAACCCCACTTAGTGTAAATAGTTTTCATCATAAGGAATCGGCGTGAACCAGATCTTGAACTACGTTTCTTTGACCCTGACTTCAACTATTACACACACAGTATAGAATTCTTCGTCGCGGGTCTGTGCGTTAATGGCCATGCACAGTACCTTGATTTTTCATAAGAGTTTCTATGGATAGCCCATTCACATAGCCGCGCCTACATACGGATACTCTTATATAGGCGGTTTTCTCCAGGGATGTGTGTAGAGTCACATCTCGCGAAAATTATCGCCTCGGATCCCATTAAGAGCTATAAGCTCAACCTCAACCGCTACACAGAGCACTACTCACCATAGGGATGGGATTGGAGCTAAAACTCCTTTAAATAAACTGTAGAAAGTGCTCTTTGGCCAATCTACTAGCTTGTTTTTACCACATTGAACCTTCTTCAAGGGATCCCCTATCATAAAGATTGGGTTCCCGCTGCAGGAAGGCCCTTTATGGGCAAAGTCCCATCTCCCTCGATGACTCGAGGACCTTAGTCCTATTCAGGCATTTCGTCAAACAATCTGCAAGATTCTGATCAGATCTGATAAAACTCAAATAACTAACATTATGAAAAATAACTATCTAATAAATTTATGTCAATATAATTTATTTGCCAACTTTAGAATTTACTAAATTATTTTTCAAGATGAACATTAATAGTAAAACAGATAAAATACGAGAGCAATCATAATATCAAAATTTATCAATAGATAAAAGAGTTTCCCCTCACAAGTTCTAAGATACATTAAAACTTAAGATCATGATATTAATCATGTGTCCAGTAGGGTTCTGTTTAACAACAAATAGATGCCCAAACAATTTTAAAAGATAATTTCGAGCAAAATATATAGAATCATACTATTATTTGATGTTACAAACAGAGTATATAAACAATACTGAAACAAAAATAAAAATGATTAAAATTTGGTTTGCTGGTTTGAGCCGGTGGCTATAAGAAGTTTAGCAAACCAGTTGCGGATTCGAATCCCACTGAAAACAATTTTTTTTTTCACCAAAGAGTTTTTACTGTAGCAACAACTCAAAAAACCAAACACAGTAAAATTAATTTTACTGTAGCATTTTTTTTTATAACATGCAAAATCTGTTAAGAAAAGCTACAGTGTTTTTTTTTTTTTTTAATTAAAAACCAGAAAATAGTATATATATATACACACACACGTACGCAAAGAAATCCAACACTAAAAAGTATTTTACTGTAGCAAAATTGTTTAAAATTAATTTTGTGTAGCAAAGCTTTTTTTTTTTTTTAATCACCAAATAAATTATAATTTCAATGGTAAATTAAATAATATACAATTACATGTTAAAGTGCTAATCTCCAAAAATTTTTTATTTGAATGCCAATTATACAAACAAGTTAACAAACAAATTAACAAACAAATTATATACATATAAAATTAATTTAATACGGATTAGTACTCGTTAGATTTCAATCATAATCAAATCGGAATATACGCCTTAGATTGTTATAACAAATACCGCACAGAAATCTGTTTGTGATTAAGGTTCTAACTAATTTTTATTATGAAAATAAATAAATCAACTTACCGATGATCGCTAAATCCAAATAAATATTTAATTGATCCGGAAGCGTGCGAAGCACTACCCTAAGGCGTATTCCCATCCTTACGTGCGGGTTTAACCAGAAATAACACCCCAAGATACGATCGGAATTCCTCCTCCTGCGAGCACGATCGTGAAGGAGGTTGACGGAGACTCTTTCAACACCCGATGATAAAAAAATCAAACAAAATAAAGATAAAATAAGAATTTAAATAATGTTTCTTTTTTTGTTTTTCCACTTGGCTCTCTCTCAGTCATATATATGTCCTAGATGAACAGTGCAATCCAATGTATATATATTGTGGAGAGAGAATGGAACGTTGGAAACTTTTCCAACGTTTCCAACGTTCATGCCTTTATGTGGCATAAAGAATAAATTAATTACATTTAATCCATCAAATTAATTAACATAATAAAAGACAATAAATGAGAATAATTATAAAATTAAATAATATTTAGAGATTTTGAATTTTTTACCAACATAAACTTGGTCATGTAATAATATCAATCTATTTTTTTCGCCTATTTGGAATGCTCAGCTTTATTATTTCGTCAAAATCTCCAACTTGACAATTATTTTTTTTATTTAGATAAATATAGTAAGCTATCAATTTCACATAATGTATCAAAAATTCTAGCTTGATAATGAATTTTTTTAAGATAATGATAGAAATTGAAAATTTCATCAATTTTTTAAAAAATAAACTTGTAATAAATACGTTAAAAAAAACTATGTTTCGAATTTACTGCATTGGTTATCTAAGTACAAAGTCCTTGGTCCATTGTACATAGGCACAATCGATTACGAGTCGGAATGAGAGTTAAATACAACAACATCACGTGTATTGCATGAAATTCAATTATTATTAACATTAAATACATCTCTCAAAAAAAAACATTAAATATGAATATCTTGCATCAAAATATTACATATATTTGTAGATTTTGATATCAATAATGCTACTTTTGCTAATATAAGATAATAAAATTTATAAAAATAACAAAAAAATAAAAAAGAACTAAATAACAACTTTTCATGAATTTATCGTGAATATTTATTTTATATTCTGTCACTACTTAATATATCTTTTAATACAATATTAGATTTTACTTAAAAGACTAAAATAATAAATTTGTCAACAGTAATACAGAAATTAGTGAGAAAAAAAAGTTTAGTGATATATGTAAGAGAAAAACAAAAATAAATCTACAATGCGGTATAAAATATAATTATATAATGATATATTTAAAAAAAGGTATAATATAATAAAAAAATAAAATAAAGTAAAATTAAGTCTAAAAATAATCGGTAATTGAATTAAATTTATATAAAGTATATTCGTCTACATTTGTTTACAGTATTTGTGCTCAGATATTTGACTCACACAAGGTACAAAAGAATATAACTAATTATTATTAATCAAAAAACTAAACTAATGGGGGAATGAGAATTTTTCCTGGGACGCATCGATAAATGCGCCGCCGCAGATACCATAATTGCGTCATAGGAGGTGTCGCCAAAAAGCGCCCCTTTATTTCGTTAAAATATCCGAACAGCCCCTGCTTTTTGGCCCCCCTTTGCAGCCTTGGAGAGGGTCATTATCGTCATTTTAATTTTGCTCGCAGAGTTTCCCACAGCTTATACGTCGCCCACTCATCCCATTCAAACCTGTCCGTGGATCCGTCATCGGACGGTAGCTATTCATTAGAAATTATTCTAAAAAAATACAGAAAAAAATAAAATGCATACGTGTACATAATGTTTAACATCCAAAACTCGTATTTATATATTTTTTAAATTTTCAAGTACTATTTCTTTGATTTCGAAATTTTTTGTTTTATTTATAGATTAAAATATATCAGTTTAGTATTGCGTAATTTTTTTTATTATTTTCTTTACTACTTTTTTTTTGTTAAATTAGTAACAAGGTTAAAATTAAAAAATATTAAAATAAATATTCGATAAATTTAGATGAAATATCTAAAAATTTTTTTATATATTTAGACAAAATTTTAAAGAAGGAGCTGACAAAAAAAGAAAAATAAATTCACATGATACTAGATTAATACACTTTAAATCATAAACTACTGAAGTGAGAAAGTACAAAATCACGAGAGTATTTCAAGTTTACCCTATTTTTTACTAATTTCATGTTTTTTAAAAATTAAAACATTAAATAAGAAATTTGGCTAATATATAAACGAATCTAGCTACTATTCTATTAATAGGATAGAGACCATCGTCCTATCAAGTCATTCTTGATGATAGAGATGCCGAATCGATGATCGGAACCGTTGAAGTTGATCTAGAGTATTTGAAATATCTAGAAACTAAATTTCAGAAATTTTAAAATCATTTATATGGTGATTAAAGGATCGTAAAATTGATAATTTTTTATGACCTATATAAGCTGTTTGCTTATTTAATGGTGTAGAGCAATCCAAACTGTTTAAATTTTTGATAGAAAATTCTTTACACTATTTAAATAATATTTGATAATTCAGATCATGATTTGAGAAAGTTCAATCTCTATTTTAAGAAAATTATTCATTTATGATCGTTCATTTTTTCGACTCTTAGATAGACTTGATAATGATTTTTAAAAATTATAAAATTCGGTTTTTAAATATTTTTTATAGTGTAGATCAATTTCAACGGTGCTAATTATCAACTTGGAGTGTCGATTATTCAAAACGACTTAATAGGATAATGGTCCCAATTCTATTAATAGGATAGTAGCCAGACTCTATATAAACTGAGTATGCACTAAAATAAAATAGTGATATAATAAATCGATGAATAATCATAAATAAATTATATTATTTTAAATAGTGAAAGGCTTAGCTTTCGTTGTGATTAGGAAAAAGGCATCGCGAAACGTTGCCGAAATTTCCGGAAACAAAAACTTTGGAACGCGGTTGGTCGTGGGCATTTTCGTCATTTCAGCCGGATGGAGGGTCAGGCATTGTCAGCTCAGTCCTGTCCGAGCGTCCTCCGATCAGTCGCGCGAAATTGAGGTTTCGCATCCGCTCGCATTGAGCTCTCGAAATGACCAAAATACCCACCATTATGCCCGAGATCGTGGTACTCCCGTAGGGGCGTTTCGGTAGTTTCGGGGAGTAAGACAAAGCTGGAAGCCCAGTGGTGGTGGGGCCCACACATTTGACACGACGTGGACGTGGTGGACGTGGACGTGGCTGAAGCGACTCCGGTCCCGATGATTGGACGGCCCGAATCATGCGGATCGATTCGGGATCGAACCCCTAATTCACGCTCGGAAATTTTTTGACAGGCACCCGAGTGTACGCAAGAGTGTCGCGAATACAAACTTTAGTTTAAGAGGTAGGAAAATGGAATGAGATGTAATTTTGTATAAATTATTTTGATTAAGTATGATTAAATTTGGTGGATAAAGAGTTATCAGATTCGATTAATTATTATTTAGTTAATAGTAATTTTACACTATCACCTACACCGTCCTACCCAGAAAATAAAAAAAAATGTTTTTTTTAAAATATTTGGATTAAGTAAAAATTATATCATGGTTCGTAATCCAACTTAACTGCGTCAGAAAATGTTGCACAACTCCTTTCTCAAATGCCTTGCTTGTGTTAGATCAGAGTCTCGCTTCGACTCAAGGTTAGCTGGGATTGCGCAATGAGACTCAAATGCTTTCTTACTGGGACAAAGAAGAGTGCTTGTTTAATTTGTCTAGCTTTTACGCAATTGGTAGTCATTAGTAGGGATGAAAATGAATCAGATATGAATTAGATAGTGCCTAACCGGTATTCATATTTTTTTAATTGAATCTGGATCCCAATATGAATTTGGTGCTATTAATTTTTCTGCCATTTGATTAAAAGATGTGCGGTTAGGATGATACGAGCCCTCTAGAGTTGAATTAGTGGTTGGTTGAATAGTATAATCGAACGGATGAAAATAATGAAAGAGGTGAACCTATCGGTAAAAAACTTGATAGCACCAAATGTTTCGTGCTATCGATAGTATTCCAGCTGGATTCTATATATATATAGAGAGAGAGAGAGAGAGACAAAGTTGAGTTAGAATACTCTCAAAAGCACCAAGAGAGTAGTGCTTTTGAGTTTTTAGCTATTGGCTGGAGAGATGTAAGGTTGGAATGACGATGGTAGGTGGTAGTAGGTGGAACATTGTTTAATCCAAGAGCTATTAGTAATCAAGGAGTAGATCCAAGGGTTAGAAACCTATAAGCATCGATTAAGGGGTTGGTGCTTTTAAAAGTATTATAGCTCAACTCTCTCTCTCTCTCTCTATATATATAGTAGGTTTTGTAATGCTATTAGAAGCTTGGAAGTCTTTATGCTCCTAAGCCGTTTTCAATAATGTGACTTTCGACGATCAGCTCCGTTAAACTTGATAAAGCATATTTGAAGTATCTAGAAAACAAATTGTGCTATTTTTTGATATCATTTTTCTGACGATCGAAAGGGTTTAAAATCAATAATTTTTAATGATTGATATATATTATTTATAAGTTTAACTGTATAGAAGTATTCGAATCAAATGAAATTTTAATAAAAAATTCTTTGTACTATTTACTACAAGATCAATATCTCTGATAAAAAATTTTACTGCTATATCATCACTTTTTATAAGATTTTTATTTTCAGCCGTTGATTTTGAACAATTCCGATCACTATATAAATGATATAAAAAATCACAAAATTTATTTTCTAAATACTTCAAATATACTAGATCAAGTCTAACGGAACTGATCATTGATTCGAAAGCTCTATTATAAAAAACGACTTAGAAGCACAAAAACCTCCATACTCCTAATAGCACACAAAATCTACTATATATATATATATTTAAAATTTTATAAAAATGAAGGAAAATTAGGTACGGAATCAACGAGAGTTTTATATATTGAAAATATATTAAAATTAATTTTAGATTTAGATAATTTGACTCTGAATCCGGGAAAAATAGTGAATCCGAATCTAAATCGAAGATCCAAAAAAGAAAAAAAATCTAAGTCGAAATCCAAATCCAAATCCCAATTGGGTACTAAAATTACAATCTCTTTTTCAGATTTGATATGGGTTCGGGTCGGATATTAATCGATCCATCAAAGTGTAAAGCTCACACAAAAGGTGAAACGCTCGCGGGGGTTTCAATTCCAGCAAGAGTAGAATACAGTGTAGAATGCAAATTTTAGTTCATGATAGATTACAATTTCAAATTAAAATAACATATTTTTTGTACTCCCATGAAAGGGGTAAAATATTTTTTCTAAAATATACTATTTATTCCGGAGGAAGAGAAAATGTAGAAAAAGAGAAAAAAAAGAAAAGAAAAGAGAAATCGCAATCTCTCTCCCTCAGTCTCTACTGGTCTACTGGAAGAGAAATGGAGCTTTTTAGACGGGAAAAGAAGGTCGCTTCTGCTTTCTATGTACTTCATGATTTTTTCTTTAATTCTGTTTTCGCTCCTTTTTTTTTAATTTTTTTTTTCTTACACATATTTAAATGCTCTCAATAGTGCTCTCTAACTGTTTGTCAAATTGACTTCTTAGGTTTGTATATGGAAAATGCTCTGATCTTCTATAGCATCATTATGCGTGCTTTACATGTTTGCAAATTTGATAACATTTTCATATCTCTGCTCAAATATCTAATTTGTATCGATTACATGAAGTTGCTGCATATGTTCAGATCTTCTTACATGTATTGATCTTATTGTTTCTGTATGCATTTTATCTGACATGTTAATCGTGCTCCATACTTTGATCTCTTTGATATTAAATCAGCAAAACAGTGCAAATTTGGTGCAGATCATCTTATGAACTAAAACTTGTCAACTAGTGATGCAATGAAGATTCTGAACGGTTGCAATCTTTGCCAAATTTATACTAGTACAAACTATTTTACATGAATTATATCAAAAAAATAAAAGAAAATTTTGATTAGTATCTGCACCACTTGAGCAATCCTCGCTGCATTGATGCGGTGGGAAATACCCCTTTATCTCCTCTGGAAGTTGAATACTCTGATGGAGAAGGCGAAGACGAAAGCAAAGAGCAGAGTGAAACCGATGATGGCGACGGCCACCACACCCAAGAAGTCGTGCCTGAACCCAAAATACCGGTCGATGAAATCTTTCACTTTTTCTCCATTTTCCATTTCATTCGCGTAGTCCCCAAATTGCGAAGCCACGAGCCCGTATAAGGTCCATGCGATCGGACATGCCCAAGAATACCATCTCCACCATATTGGAATCCTCTGTAACCACCCATAAAATAACTTTTAGCACTTTAACTATACTAAGTTTAGATACATCATTGGTGTGTTGTGGAAACCCCCTTACAATATCACAAATTTCAGTTTGGTAAAATGTAGGTTTTGAAATATCGGCGGCAGTGTGGAAAATATGATATTTATAGGTGCTTTCACACCAATTAGCATAAAGATTATATACCAAAGAGGGTTGGGTAGGACTTACTGGTCGAGGAATTATAAAGCCGGCGAAGATATTCCAAATGGCATAGAATGCAGTAGAGACTATGGCGGCTATATCGCTGTTTGGTGTCATGGCGACCGCCATCATGCCGTAGAAGGTGAAGTACATGAACGTGAAGAACACGAAGAAGAGATACCAGAGGAATTTCTCGGCTGTCCAGTCGAAGCCAATGAAACTGTAGACGATGAGCCCGTATATGACACTTTGAAGGAAAATGTGTGGAATCTCAATAAGAACCTGCATGCGTTCGGCTAAAGTTAGAACACTGGCAATAAGCTGAACTTTAAGGGTAGTTTTAGATATTGTTTAGTTTACTTACCTGTGCAAATGCGTACGGAAAAGCTGAGTACATCCCGGCAGCTTTTTCTCTGTAGAAAACCGTTCTCTCAACATCCACAATTGGCTGCACAGTTTGGCCATTCTGTATACCGATGAAGAGAACAGCAGCATACATGGATCCCAATGAATTAAACAAATCTTGGCGCTTGGTTCTAAAATATTTCCAAAGATTTGATTTGTTAGAATTGTTATTGATAATTGAAGAACTTTAATTTGTGCGTCATAGAAAGAATCGCTATTTATTTTAACTAGGTTAGTTACTTACACTTTTTTTCCTAATCTCCAGAAAATGGTACCAAATATGAGGGCAATTACAGTGGTGAAGAAAATTCTGGTGGCAGTGTACGAAGGATTACGCCAGTAAGATTTGTGCTGCTTCCACAGGCAAGCCATGCATTGCGTGAGGAATGGCTGCGAGTATTTGGTTGGGAAGAAAAGGTCTTTTGAACCTGGGGGAGGGTTACTTAGTTCACTGATCAAAGCTTTGTTTCTCCTGCAGCAATAAGTGATTATTAGTTTAGGCAATGAATTGATACTGGCGATTATCAGTCATGAAGAATGCGCATTATTACCTGTAGAGATCAGAATTTCTGTATATTTCTGCAAAGTTAATCCCCAAAATTTCTTCCTGGGCCAGGGTAGTCACCTCTAACATCCACGTTGCTGGGTTGTACCCATCCTTTATTCTTTTTACTCCTTCAATTCCCTGGATTTAGCAGTGCAATTAATGCCGATGATATGAGTATTAACGTCATCGCATTAAATAAGAAAGAAACCAGTTCAATAGTTTTGTTATATAAGTTATCCCTACCTCAAAGTAGTTGATCAGATGGCATGAATTACGCCCTACGGGCCCAACATATATTTCTTCTCCTCCTCTTTTCATTAGGAATAGCTGCAATGGTGCAAGAAAAGAAATATGAGTACCAGTATGAACATGCTAAGGTATCTTGAAATTCTTTTCTCAATTACAGTGGCCCACCTCGTCGAAAGCTTCAAAGATGTCGATGCTGGGCTGGTGGATTGTACATACAACTGTTCTGCCTGTATCAACAGTGTTTCTCACGGTTCTCATTACAATTGCAGCTGCCCTTGCATCTAATCCGGAAGTTGGTTCATCCATGAATATGATCGATGGATTAGCAACAAGCTCAACAGCAATTGTGAGCCTCTTTCTCTGTTCAGTTGATAAGCCATTTACTCCGGGCAATCCAACTAGTGCGCCCCTCAGAGAAGTAAGCTCCACTAGTTCCATGACCTCCTCAATGAACATCTGTAAAGACACGAGCTTTAATAAATAAGCTTCAATAAAAGCAAAATTTTGAACACTTTAACTCAATTTGATGTCATCAACTAATGTTCTTGATGACCGAACTACTCGTTTGTCTTTTTAGATTTTCAAAACTTTTGCCTAATGCTGAATTTTCTAGCCATGCCAAATTTAGCCCAAGTGCTCAACTTGTAACTATCCTAATATCAGCTCAACGAACCTTTCTTGTTTCAGAGTCAACTTCAGTGGGTAGGCGAAGCCACGCGGAGTAAAGAAGGGATTCATAGACTGTGACATGTGGGGAGTGAATATCATTTTGTTCACAATATCCTGCGACCCGAGCAAATGTTTCCTGTTTTTTGGGATACCCAGATATGCAAATATTTCCTTCTATATAACCTCCAGTTTTCCGCCCTGCCAATACATCCATTAGTGTTGTCTTTCCTGCTCCGCTTACTCCCATTAAAGCTGTAAGAACTCCTGGCCTGAAGGCTCCACTGACTCCCTTTAGCAGTACTAGACGGTCATCCATCACACCTTTGTCTTTCATTTCCTGCGAGGAAAGGTTTTCATATTTATTTCTTAGCGTTTTATATTTTCACAAAATAACAAAAGGATATTTGGTGATTTTCGAGGTTACTATACCTGAGGCATGTCAACAGAGTATTTAATGTTGTCAAAGGTGATTGAAAGAGGAGAAAATGGAAGCACCATTCCCTTTTTCTTGTTCTCAGCTGCAATAATTTGACCACCTCTTCCTACATTTTATGTCAATTCATCAGGATGTCACGGACAGTTCTCTGAAAATGGGAACTTTTTACATTTATCCCTGAAAAATTATCTGTTTGCATATGTATCTCTGTAACAATTTAAAATGTAAGAAACTACGTTTTTGAAGGCATACATGAAGTTCAGACTTTGTATGCAAATAGATAATTTTGCAGATTCATATATGTATTCTGAATGATGCTTGCTAATTTTGCAGGTGCACATATGTATTCCAAATGATGTTGCTTGAGAGTTGAGACTAACCTTCTGATAATACTGGCTTAGAAGAGTCAGCTCCGGCCGGTAACAGCTCAACAGTTTCTCCTGTTCTATTTGCATGTTTCTCCCTAAGCGTCTCTTCAGATATTACTGTTTGACCTTTTCCAAGTGCTATAGGTATTAAACAAGAAATTAGCACTAGAAGATACAGAATTTACAGCAACTGAAGGATATACAATCGATCAAGTGAATACTCACGGTCAAGCCAGTCGAGGAAGAGAACAAAGAGGATGTTGAAGAGGAAAATATATCCAAGCAATGCACCGACTCCAATCCAATACCAGTTAGAATCCACAAAGATCCCACGAGCTTTTAGTATTTGGACTCCTAGTGTGTCATTGCTTGCTGTTGCATTGACAACCTACAATAAAATTAGTTAATTTTATTTTTTCTTTGGAAAAAAAACAATCATTTTTTATTTTGCAATTTGGATTTTTTTTTGGGGCAACTTTGGACCAAAATCTCATTTATAAACTGATTTTCTTGCTCTCCTTTTGACGAATACATGCATCAGTTAGGATATTTGGTCCATACTCCATACACACATGCTTTGGTCCAAAATGACGAACAATGAAAGTAAATCAAAGTTGCAAAATCGAAAATATGTCTATTCCTTAAGCGAAATGGCCTTGTGACATATAAAGCTATTTCAGTTCAATAATGAACAACCTTTTGCCAGCTATGTCCAAGGAACTCGTTCACAGCAACTGCATTCTGAGCATACATCAAAGGAGAGGACCAATATCCCCATATCCACCATTTCTTTATATCCTCTGCAGAAAAATTGTTTAAGAGGTCAGTTTTCGCATCATGAAGTAGACTAAAAAAGCTATTCTTTGAAGTATAAGCTCTTTCAGTTTAAACTTCTTTCAGACCTCGTGATATGAGGAAACCACCGAGAATCAGAAGCACAAGCTGTGCAAAGGAGCCAAATGTATCTGCCACAACCATTTCCCTTCCAACTGCCGCAAGAAGCCGGAAAAGCCCGGAGGCCATCTGGCTTATCAATACCAAAAGCAGATAATGCCTGAAAAACCTGCATGATAATAAAGGCTATAGTTATTGAGGAGAATCTATGAGAAAGAGAATTCAGAAGTTCGAATACCCAACTATCTTTCTCCTCTCTCTAACCTTTCTATATTTGGATCGAAGCCGATGACATAATAAGTCATGAGAATCCAAACAGCACACTCCAAAAATGATATGGGGATTTTCAGAATCCATGTGGGTAGTGCATAAGCCCATGATGGATAGAACAAGAGGTCTCTTTGCTTGTAGAATATGGGCAGTTTTGCAATACTCATTGCAAGTTCAACGAATCCATTGAATAGATGGGTAACTAAACCAAGAAACATGGCACCCAGGTAGATGACTCCATCCTCCACTGATCGGCGGTGCATTTTGGTTCGCAGAAAGACGGTCATTGCAATCGTTCCGAGGATTATAAGCTGGCACGAACATGAATGGAAAATGTTAGAAGCTCTCAAGGTAATATGAGAATTTTAAGGACAAATTAGCCCTTTAAACATGAAAAAAAGCATAGTTATCCCTATTGCTTTTCGGCCTACTCACCTGGACTACTTTGAAGATATACACAAATGAGTTCCTCTTCATTAGCAGCCATTCTCTTGAGGTGCAAGCTTTCAATAGCTCCATCTTGCTAATGCCGTATTTGGATGTTGTTAATGCAGCAGGGTGGTTTCTCCTTCTGTCGAAGGGGGTGCTGAGCTCTTCCCCCAGCTTGCGGCCAACGTGAAACGATTGAAACGCTTCTGCAAACTCATTGACTGAAACATACCTGTATGGTTCGTCTTTGCTTGCCCAGTACTGATGTTGATCCTTCCTTGACGTGACCTGCATTTCGATGTAAGAGAAGTCATTCTCGAAGGACAATAACAGTCTGTGTGAAGAAACAATATATTTTTTTTAAACTAATAAGAGAATATTTATTAAAGTTTGATTCTACTGGGTTTTTAAGTATCGGAGCTCTTACATATACATCCCGACAAAATCATTTATCTATATGCACACCTCGAAAAATTTGAAGTTAATGTGCACCTCATGGGAGTGCAGTTTCTTACAAAAATACCTTTTCTAGGTCAAAGAGTAATCAAAATCATGGGGAAATTTCTAATCCTATTGGAAAAGGTTCTTTAGAGGGATACATTTGTCCGAGTACAAAGGTGTATACATAGGCATTATGTTTTCAAAGGGGATATATATGAATTTACTTTTTGTAGGCTGTCTGTGTGTGTGTGCGTGTGTGTATTAATAGATAATTTTGCAGGGATATATGTTTGTCTTAAAATATCTCTTAGTTACAAATGCAGCTAATGTTCTCACTTCTTGCAAGAAATCTGCGATGCCCTTCCTTTCGGGACATTTGAAGCCCATTTCTTCGAAGAATTCAAGGACGTTCTCTCGAGGACCTTGATACACAATTTGGCCCTCGGAAAGCAGGAGGATGTCGTCGAAGAGGTCATAAGTCTCTGGAGCAGGCTGAAGTAAAGCAATCAACGCAGTCCCTCCGAGAATGTGAACTGATTGCCTTATGGAGTTAACAATCTGGTAAGTCGTGGAGCTGTCAAGACCAGTGGAGATCTCATCCATAAAAAGTGCTTTAGCTGGTCCCACAAGCATTTCACCTGCGTAAACCATTTGTTTTTATTGTGATGTTGTTTTCATTAAATTAAAAAACTGATTGATTCCAACTTATTTAGTTATCCTTTTCATTTTTCTTGCCTTATTTATACCTGTTGTAACACGCTTCTTTTGTCCTCCAGAGATGCCTCTTATCATCGCATCTCCTACCATAGTATCTGCACAGATTTCCAGTCCCAAAATCTGCAAAAAAAAAAAAAAATAAAAAATCAGATGAATATTTGGTTGTTGTTTAGTTATTTTCTATTTGGATAAATAATATTTTTCCAGAACTTACTTTCAGAATGTAATCAGTAACCACACTCTCCTGGCCTTTTACAGATATAGCCTGTGGATGCACCAGCCGAGAACAAACACAAGTATTAGTAAGTCCATAATTACTGTATCCTTGCAATTACTGCATAAACCTGAAGGATTTGAACTTGAAAATTTCAAAGTTTTCTTCATGGTTCAATCCAACAGAACTTCTAACGCAAGAATGGAGGCGTGAAATTTTTTAGCATCCTTTTACCTTCATGTACATATCGATGTCGGGATCTGGTTTAATGTTTGCTTCCTTTTCTCTTCTTGATAACTCAGCAAGCATATCTGTGCATAATTGCGAATATATTGCATGAGAACAGTAAGTAAAATCTGTTTTTTCTGAACTTATCCTGTAAAAACCTACCATAACGAGTTCCGACTCCTTGACATCTTGCAGAGAATGCCAACGTCTCCCTGACCGTCATTTCCCCGATGTGGAGATCGTGCTGGCCAATGTAAGCTGACGTCCTTTGAGGGACGAACTCATCCATGTCATAACCGTTGTAAGTCACTCTGCCTGAAACCTGTTATTTTTGTTGAATAAAAGTTATTAGGTTGAATTTTAACAATGCAATTAACCTCAATTGAGCAAATAATGGAAATATGGAAAGAACGACGACATTGGTTCAGCGGTGCTTTATTTGTTAAAATTACCTTTAGAGTTGAATCAAGCTCTCCTGCCAAAGCTAAAAGTAAGGTGGTTTTCCCCGAGCCTGGCGGGCCGAGAAGTAGAGTCATTCTGAGAACAATAAGTTTTCAGTCATAGTTCCGTCAAGATCGTGGAAACCGATTTGATATTCATATGATAGAATCAGCTAAAACTCAAAAAGTATTTCCTACCTGCAAGGTCTGATGATTCCACTTATGTCATGAAGGATTGAGATTGGTCTTTTTCCAGTCGGAAATATATGAAGGTTACTTAATACATCCTGAGCAGCACGCAATACACTTCACTCAGCAAACAAGAAGCTTGAGAATATCTCGTTAAGGGGTTTGATGTTTTAACTGCTGATTTACCATTATTTTGTTGTAGAAGAAATTGGTAAATGTTGGAACGCCGCGGTTTCCGACGTAAGCTTCAGCATCAATATTCAGGTGCTCGAACCGGACTTCAATTGTCGGATTATCAATCCCAACGCTGCAGCAAACATCCGTAAGTCGCGCAAATAATTAATAAGAAATATAAATGGCTCCTTTGTGGCCTAGTTGTCGAAACAGCTTCTCCATTTCAAGAAATTCGAGAATAAGTAGTTGGCACATAAAAAAGCTAGAATTTTTTTGCCGTTGCAAAAGTAGAAACTCCAATTTAAAACCTTGGATTTTTTGTCGTAGTAGACAATTGTTAGGAAGCTTTTTAATGAAAAAGTTGTTATTAACTCGTTCGGAAAATATACATATGCTGTAAGACAACACTTCATTGTACACGAACAAGCCTATAGAGGTGATATACGAGTAGATATATAATAATTAGGAAGAAAACAAGGTTTACGTACCGTTCCATTCGGTTCCTTAGCTTCAGAAGGAATCTCTCGTTATCTTCCTCTGCAGTTCTCATCAACCTCTCGAGCAGGTTCTTCCTCTCCTGAAGGCCGAGTCCCAGAATGTCTACTTCTTGCACCACCCCGCCTTCCCCCCCGGCCGTGAGTATCCCTTTCCGCATGCGATCGTAGGTAGGAAGCTTCTCGATCGCGGCCCACTTCAACGCCTCCTCGTCATCCTCCTCCCTAACCGACCTGCCGAATACGTCGCTCGCAGTCGACGACCGCCATGACGAGACGGTGCGCCGCATGCTTCCTCGCATGCTTCCCCGCATGCTCCCTGCAGCACTTCCAATTCTATAGTTCTCCATTTCTGAATTAACGTGGTCTAATCGCGGGTCCCCGAGATCTCGATACGAAGATCAGGAAATGCTTCGTCTCAGAAGCTTAGAAGTTCGAAGATAGCAAACACCGGAACATGGCCTCTGCTGCTGCTGCTTCTGCTGCTTCTTTCTTCAGGTTCTGCTTACCGCGGCTCGGTGGAGAGATTCAAGGGGGATGATCGATCCTAGTTTGTTAACGACGGTGGGAACAATGTGGAGACGGAGATTGGAATGGGGTTTTATTTATTTATATATGCATGGTAAATTTGTCTCGCTATGAGTAATTCTTTAATTCATTATAGTATGAGATTGTCGTTGCCTTGTTGTGTCCGCGGACGGATAAATAACGGGGCATGCAAAGCTTGACCGAATCGGAGTTTGAATTACCGAAAGGGACTTAACCCAATTTACACGACGGTCAAAAGCTGAAGATCCGAATTCGTTATTCTAGACGCAACAATTTCCACAGCTGTGGTCGTCGCGACGGCTGATTGTTGCGTGGACCGCGGTCTATGCGCCTGGTCTCAAAGAGTCGAATATAGGTGTCTTAAAAATGTAAGCGTAATGTGCCTAAAAAAATTTATTAAATTGTAGAAATATCTTTTCCAAACATCATGAAAGTTATCAGTGCTAGAAGAATTTATAGCTCATCGGAGTACTACTATGTGTTGCTAAGAATGTGGGACTTTAATTTAAATCTTTTGATTAATTCATGCGCATAGTTTAAAATATTATATAAATTTGTCAATATTTTAACATCCCATGAAGGACCTTTGTATATATCTAGGGGAAAAGAAAAAAAGAAGCAGCCTAGAGACCTAGAATTTGAAGCACGGTAGATACATAGGTAGGAGCTTATGAAGAGCCCGGTCTATGGGGTGTAGGCCGGCGAAGAATTTTGGGTCGGAGATGGGGACAAGGGTATGCGTCTATGCGAAGCGTAGACAAAACAAGCGTTTGGTATACGTATCGCCCGTGGGACAGGGGAGTGGTTGCAGCTGCGGTTGGATTGCCGGGCTCCTTCTTGAACGGTGGATGTGGAGCCCAACCACTGCTCGCGTTTGGACCTTCGAGGGAGCTGCGTACGAGGGCCGCCGCAAAATACAAATCAGGAGGTCAACGTCCGAGGGGGCCACGAAAGACTCTAAGCCATCGTCTGGTTCGGAATTAAGTAAAAATTTATTATTTCAGAGATAGAATTAAATTTAAAATTAAGGTGAGGTTAGAGTAATTTTATATTTGGTTGAGAATTAAGTTTAGTCTAGATATAGATAAAATAATATTTGGTTAGAATAAGTGAAATAAGAAGGATAGTGGGTAAAATAGTATTTTGTTTGGTTGGAGTAGTTGGGTGGGGTGGGATTAGCTAACCCCCACCCTCCAAATTGGGTGTTTGGGAATAACTTCGGGGTTAAAAAATTATTCCACCATGTAACTCCGAACCAAACGGGTGCTGAAGGATCGCTTGCTAATCTCGTGCTCTGTTTTTTTTTTTTTTAATATAAAAAAAACTAATCAGTTTTCTGTTTTTATTTTTATTTAACTTTAATGAATAGTTATGCTACTATACAATACATAATCTCGTGCTGTGTTTTTAATTTTTAATTAACTTTAATAAATAGTTATGCTACTATACTTTGAAATTCATATTCTTTTTTCAAAAATTAATTGTTGATAGTTGGGCATCCACACTCTAGCTCTTAGTTCAGATTAGAACTGGCATCAATTTAAATAGGTAGTTTTAAACAATACCTCGTTCCAGGTTTTGTTTGTTAATAGAGCGTAAGGTTTGGCAATTTAATAAGGAGTTCGTTTTAAAGACGGTTTGTTTACCGAGTCGATGTGATTAAATTAAAAAAACTCGGGTCAAATCTGGGTATATATGATTATGTGCGTGAGATTGGCCTTAATTTGTGACATAGCCGGAATGCCCTGTCAGAAAGGGAATTCAAGACCAAGTTTAAAAATTATTTACGAATCTAAAAAATAAGTTAAATATAAAAGGGTTAATTTCATACATTAATAAAGTGAAAGATGTTGTTACCTGTTTAACCGCCGCAGGGACTGACTCCGTGCAATTGCCGTCCATGCCGTCATCTCGAACGGCAACAACCTCCAATTTCTGTGAAGTCGTGGACTCCGTCCATAGCAAGGAATTCTATATTATCATATTTACACCACGTCATCAATAATAAATTAATTATATTTTTTCTTTTTAAACAAAAGTATAATAAAAATACTTTTTTATAATCATGATGGGTTATATATCTTTAAAAAAAATTTTTGATTAGTTTGTTACGCTACGTCACCAATATACCGGTGCATTTTAAAATTTTTCGTCCATAAACCAGGTTCGCTTCGCTGGAATCTTCTTGTTCTTTTTAACGTTTTAGCCTCCATCACTTCATTAGTATTCCAATGAAACGACTTTCATAACAGAACTGGAGACGCCAAATCGGACGCTTGCCAAGTGGATGGTCAGAGTAGAATCAAGTATGCCGTACGGGAAATGATGTAGATCTTACAACCTCAATATCCTAAGATTTATTCAAACAAATCTTAGTCATAAGAGATTTTTCTTTTTGTTGATAAGACTAGAAAGAGAAGATGGACTTTTAAATGAATGAAATGTCAAATACACATGTAGTCTGGGAGGATACTAGTAGTATTGCTCTTGCCTTGCTTGTTCAATAGAGAGCAAAATAATTCATAGTATGAATGCGAAGAGAGGAAAAAAAAAATATATTGAACTTTGAATGAGTGAATCAAACAAAACACTCCCTGAAAGAACACCATCGGTTTTATAGAAACAAGACTGTTGTAGCATCATAACAATCAGTCCCTGTTGCTCAACCTAGAAAGAAATTCATCAATTGAGCGACAAGACTAGACTAGTAAATAAATAGTAGATCAACATTTACCGTCAAAAACATTAGGCATGTGTTTCTTTACAGTGGAGCGAAAGGCGATGCAATAAAGTAAAAAAAGAGGATCCAAAAGAGGGTGCAAAAAAAAAAAAAAAAAAAAAAAAAAAAAAAAAAAAAAATAGAGGGAGGGAGGTAGAGAGAGTTTACAAGCTTTTTAAGAAGAACAGCACCCGTATCTCCTATCCTGGCCGTTCGCTTCATTTGTTTCACCCTGTAAGATTACCGTCTTCCCGTTGCTCAACGACGACAACTCGTTTCTCTTTAGTTCTTGGGATTGGAACACCTTCCTACTCAATATGCCGTAGATCTCCTTCACCACAGTTTCAAAGGCGGCCGCGACATTGGAGGAGTCGAGTGCTGAGGTTTCCATGAAGAAGAGGCCCTGGGCTTCAGCTAGGGCTTTCCCTTCTTCGGTGGTTACCTCTCGTGCATCCTTGAGATCGGTCTTGTTCCCGACCAATATGGTAACTACATTCATGTCGGAATGAGCTGTTCCAGTGTTGAAAATTGAGGCAGGCAAGGATTAGGATTGCATCATGAAGAATTTGAGAAGAGAAACTGCTTGAAGTAGAAGAATAGATGTGCACTTTACAGTGAATCTAGCTGTAAATGAAAATTACGCGACTACTAATTATAACAATCCATGACCAAGTCCCAGATAGCATGATCGGTTGTAGAAAGAGAAAGTATTTGAAGAAAGGGATATGTTTGACGTTGCGAAATAGGGATTGCAGTGAAAAATTGCAAGTATCAACAATTTCACAGACAATAGGAAAATGAACAGAAAGTAAAAATGACCGTGGTGGAGATGAAAACAAAGTCATTTGCAAGCTTTCAAGAAAATCAAAGAAAAAGATCTAGACAGAATTTAGAAACTTACTATGAAGTTCATTAAGCCATCGCCCAACGCTCTCAAAAGTCTGACGCCTGCTGATGTCATAAACCAGAAGAGCTCCAACAGCTCCTCGATAATAAGCAGAAGTAACGGCTCTGAAACGCTCTTGTCCAGCAGTGTCCCATATCTGAGCTTTAATTTCTTTCCCATCAATATCCATTTTCTGTGTTTGGAACTCAACACCTATAGTGGATTTGGAGTTCGGATAGAACTCATTCCGGGCAAATCGGGCAAGCAAATTTGACTTTCCAACAGCTGAGTCACCAATAAGAACAATTTTGAACAAATAGTCCTGGCTCTGTTCTTCTTCTCCCTCGTAAGCCATCTCTCCGAAGACACGTAAAGGAGATTGATGCTGTGTGTTGTGATAACTAAAAATTCATACTAGCGCTGCACAATAAAAAAAAAGGGGAGTTAATCCAAGCATCTAAATAAGAAAATACAAAGTTAAAGTGACATTAAACAGTACAAAAGAGCTAAAACTGACACTGAAACTGCCATGGTATCTCATGAATGACATGCAGATTATTATAGGATAACAAATTATTCAAGGTGCAAAAGCCTTGAGATTGTTCGCACAAAAAACTCAATTCACATACAAGAGACCAAATCTTTCCTGTAAGTTTACTTCTTTTGGTTTCTATTTTTTATGGGCCAGTCCCACTTAATTTGCCTTGTAGATATTTGGCGGCAATCAGGGAAAATTATTGTGGACCAAAAATTAACTATGCAAAGAAAAAGTTCTATGGAAATTTCATGTGGATAAAGCTTCTTTGAATTTCCTAAATGCTCTTCTAGCATTTGAGCCAAGTATAATGTGGAACAAAATTATGTTTTTCCGCAATGATGCAGTGGAACCTCCACCAAAAGCCAAGATTATATGAAGAAAAGAGAACAAAAGTATAATAGGTAAAACATCCTTAGACCACAGACACCAAACAAAACCTATTGTCTTCTATTGTAAAGATGTACAGCTCTGAACAAACACTGGGAAGCTCAGAGTTCTTCATGTAATTTTTAGAAAGAAGCCAAATTTTCAAGATCAAGAATGAGCCAAATTAGTTGGACCATAGTTAGCACTCGGCAGATCGGTAAGACATCTTTAAATGGAAAGTTAAACATCTATTCCACAAACAAATGCTTCAGTGAATCTATTTGATTAGTTATATCTGGCTGTTCTTTGTTAGTTGCATATAAGGATATGTAGTTAACAATTTTTGACCTTTAATTTGGTTATAACCGAAGTAGACAGAGATCATAATCACATTCGGTAACATTAACTGGTGATATTACATTACTACTTGTCAAAAAAGAAACTACAAGTAAAGGTGTGCAGAATACTAGGTTGGAGGAGAACAGAAAAGGAGAATACAGAGTGGACATATTGTATCAGGGATATTCTTCTCTGCGAAAAATTAGCATCAAGCCTATATGTGCAAAAATGCACAAACAAAGTTCAACAGAGCCAACTCTATGAGGATTTTTTCCAACAAGAAAGAAGAGTAAATTCTGGTCAAAGAAGAGCTAGATTAGGAGGGTAAAATTCTTTGCAGTTTAGATTAGCTTGTTAGAGAATTTTAAAAATTTATTTAGAATGATGCTTAAATCACATTTTGGTGAACTCGAATTTCCAAGGTCATACATTTTAATTGAGATAAATCAAAAGATATAGCTGCAAGTTAAAACAGTTGACAACAAAACCATGAAATACATTAGCAAGTATCAACCAGAATCAGAGTAAACAACACAACAAGTTATTAGCGAATTCAAAGAAGGTGATGGCTTGTATACATCAAAACAGAAGGATTCCTCTTAATCCACAGATCAAAACTCCGTTACCTCCCAGTAACGAGATGGTCTTCTCACCCTAGAGAGCTTCAAGAGCTTCAAAAGAAAGCCGTTGCTAAAACCCTCGCAAAATATTGCATCTCTACTTCCCGAATTAACGTACTCACGATCCCAACTAGGACACATGCATTATCGAATTATCCAACATCGAAATGCCATTCTCTTACAACAAAAAGTTATCTTCAATAACTGCTAACACATAAGAAAGAATAGAATAAGTTCTTTCCTTGCAATCAAAGCAAACCAGTCTAGAATCTTGGCACCATGAACCTCCCCATCAGATGATTGGATGTAAAACACACATGCCATTATAGCATATTGTAGTCATCGTCTCTAAAACATTAGAGTGATGATGGCAACACAAAAGTTGAGGTAACACCACAACCAAGTAAAGCATTATATGCACCAAGGGTACATTGTGCTTCTCTTTTAGCTTCTGCTTTTTGTAGAAACTTCAATTTCTTTTCCAGTGAGACCTTTTTAGAGCTAAAAAAACATTTTCTACTTGAAGCCTACAGCAGGAGCTTGACTTACACAATATGGAACTGTCATAAACCTAGAATGTCATTGACACCAAACTTGTCTTCTGATAGAGAACAACACTTTAACTGCATTCCCAAATGATATCACCCAATCAAATAGAAGAAACAAGTGCCTATTCAAACATGACGTCGAATTTGGAATCAAACAAATAAAAAGAAAAGAATACTCCAACGAAATCATGAATAGCAACAAATCCTGGGGTTTCATGGCAAAATTAAAGGAGATGCTCAACTTCTGGATGATGGCAAGCAAAGAGAAGACAGTTGATTCCCTTGTAAGTTGTAGCATTGCCAATGTAACAGTATCTTGGCATATCTCACACAATTCATCCTGCTAAAACTCGGTACATTCTCCCACAAAAGAAAACATGTTTTGAGAAGACATGTTATTATAGTGAATAGGAAGCTACTGAGATCAGAATGTACTGTTAAATTAGACATACCGGACAATGTCTCTGCATAAGATCTTTGTATACATCGCGAACTAACTGACTCAAAAGCCTCACTTACGAACTGTAACGTAGTCGACGAAACCCTATGGACTCCATTATGTTACCTAAACTAGTATACCAATTTATAGAAGTACGACACAATACTTACCCGTAGAAGAATCGACGCGCACTACGAACAAAAGAGGATTATACAAATTAGTATCAGCTGAAATCCTGCAGAAACCTGGTGATTCATCATCTAACAACCGAAAAATGATCTGCGGACCGTAGAAAATCGGTAAAAAAAGATGCGAAATTCCTCTAATCCAGTAGAAATGAAGCCCATCGAATGCAACAATTAGGTCAAACCGAATCACACATCACAACCACTGGATCTCGCACCACTGTTCAAAAAAAAAAAACAAAAAATCCTCGAAATCGAGGAAGGAAAAAAAAAGGGGAATAACACGAGAATTTTCGCGCAAATGGGAACAAATCAAGCGAATCTGTACCTCGTAGGAAACCGGATCGGGGGGATCTCTATCGTTTAGGGCGCGAGATCGACCCCGATTCGCGGGGAATTAGGGTCTTGGCAGGGTAGGCGAAGCGTCTCCTTCCTTTGGGAGGCGATGGCGAGGGGTGGCGGTGAGAGGAGGAAGCAGCAGGGAGAGAAAGAAAGAAAGAGGAGAGAGGCGTCTTAGAAGATTCTGGAGCGGTAAAGTTACCGCCGTGACTGGAGGAGAACGCAACGGTGGGGTGAGATTTAATGGGCGGTGAAGGATTCGCTTTTCTTTAACTAGCGAGCGTTACACCCGCTCGGGTCCCTTTCATATGTACCTTACGGACCCGTTAAGTTATTCTCGAAGGAAAGGGCCGGGCCTAGCCAGTTCATGGACCGGATCTCTGATTTTTGGGCCCGACCCATTATTATATACTTGGGCCCTATTCTAGGCCTTTTTTTTGGTTTCCAAACATGATCACATAGTAATAATGTTTTGATAGCATCATAAAAGTACACAAAAGATTTTCTTTCTTTTTTTGTGTGTGTGTGTGTGTGTGGAAGTAGTAGTAAGTTTGAGAAAATTAGTTAAGAGGGAATATCCCTGTTGTATTTGATATTTAAGTTAGAGGATGTTATTATTCACCTGTACGCATGGATATGTTGATTGCTTAATTCAGATTTTATCTGTTCTTCGAGTGTTTGGTGAGATGGTGGGGATATTTATTTATATTTTCCTTGAATCATGAGTAGAGCTCCCTGTTTTTTGTTCTACACAAGCTCCAATCAATCATCCTCAAGAAGCCTTCTTTTCGCAGAATGAATTTGTTTTCACACCGCAAAACATAGGTCATAGCATGCGAATTTGAATAAGAAAGAAAGGAAAAAAAAAAAAAAAACAAAGAGAAAAAACACAATTTATTACAAACTTCCCACCAACATCTAATAAATAGAAGTGTGTCAGATGCTTGATGCTTCCTTTCATAGTAAGGAGCAAATAGATCCTCCTCTTTTTTTTTCTTTTTTTTTTTTTCATACAACTTGGTAAGACGCAGATCGCTCATCAGAAAGTTTAAATCCATTCCAAAAATTCCAATAAATAAGTACAACAGTACACTGCCGCTGTAAAAGATTTCCTTCTTTCTGTTAGGAAAAGCAATCCAGCAATACAAAGATAATACAAAATATAAACTCTTCATCAGAAAACCTCAAGAATCATAGTACAACTCTAAAATATGTAAAACTCAGATCTAACATTTCAACAAGTCATCAGTCATCAGGGTTCTACAAGAGAAAATTAGACAAGTTACTCAGTCACTCCCTCTCTCTCTCTCTCTCTCTCTCTAATACCTCGAAATTAGAACTCACCGAAGTAAACATTACAACAAAGAAACCAAGAAAAAAAACTCTCTCAGTTATTAGCCTCTATTCTCGCGCAAATTGTTGTGGACTTCATTCTCATTCACACCAGAAACAAGCTCGGCTTCAAAAGTCGCCGACGACAGTGACGGCAGCCTCTCATAAACTCTTGACCCCATAGGAAGAAGCTTCTTCTGCCCCGATCGAAGTGTCTCGCTAAGCTTCTCGTAGTTCCACCTCTGCTGAACATACACCACAACAACAAACACCACAGCAACCAATGGGATCGCCACGTCACCGAACTTGGAGTAGAAATCCAAGCTCGGGTTCACAAACTCGTACTCCTCCGAGAAATACGGGTTGAAAATGGGAGCTCTAATATAATCGTAAACATGAGGAAGAATCCGGACAACTGTTATTCCGATGTAATAGGATTTCTTCAAAGGCTTGCACTTAATTTGCCATAGAAAATTGCCTATAATTTGAGGAAGCAAAAAGAAGTCCTGAATGAGCCCAATATACTCCTCTAGCTCAATTCCCCACTCTCGCAGTTTATGGCTGTTTCCGCTTGAATCAATGTACATCTCTTGGCGAGCCGGTCTATAAGAATTAGTAATAAAATGTACAATGATTATTATAAGAAAACCAACTGCATGGACCCCGAAGCTGTATAGGAGAACCCGTTTGTCATTAGGGACCCGCCACAGCTCTAGTGGACTGCGTGTTAGTAATCTTATTCGGGACCTCCATACCTTCTGGCCAAGCCGAACTGTGAGAAGGAATGCAGCGAGTATCAAAATCTTCACCAAGTAGTCTATAATCCAGTACCATTGATTCTTGTTGAGATCGTACGATTGGGAATCGAGCGATTCAGATGTCAATCTTGTAAATAATGCTTCGACTCCAGTGATGAGAGGGACACTATAACCAAGAGCTTGAACACCAAGCATGACAAGAGACATGTAAGGAACGTCATTAGTATTCTTTTTTACATATAAAAGCTGGCTAAATATGCAAAAGATTGCAATCGACAGCGTAAAAATGCGAAGAAGTCCCTCCACACTTCTTCTTGAGAGTATGTCTTCTCTCTGCTCTCTGTACAAAATCGGAAGAGTTTGTAGCTCAATTGAATTAAAATGAAGAGGGTCATCATCGTTCCTTTGGCTTGTGATTGAGACCTTTGCTGATGGGCTTATGAGCCACCGTGCGGTTGTTGGTGGGTATTCGACCTTCACTTCAATCAAACAATCCAGGCCATCCTCAAGATCCGCGCTCTCGAATAGTATTTGCCAGGAAGCACGGACATCCCTACAGCCGATCAGATACATTTTCCCGTTGATCGGATTATAAAGGCCCTCTAAGTATAGCAAGGAGCCATTAGTATAGTTCTTTCCTGAGAGAGTGAGCTCCGCTGAGACATTCAATAGCAGCTCCCGCTCTGTGGAAGAAGCTTTTGGAGAAGCTGAAGCTGTACTTTTAGATGCAGATGCATTCTGGAAAGCCCAATAGCGGCCCACCAACGGCCCTATAGAGAGGATCTCGAGCTGAAGAAATGGCCATTGCGTACGATTTTTGGGTATTGGATCGCCAACTGCAGGGACGTGGAGGGTAAGATCGTCGGCAAGATTGGATAGACTGGCTAGCTCATCACTATTATCTCCTTTTCTGGGATAACTAAGGAGCGATTTCTTAATAATAGAGCCGAAGTCAAAGGGCTCATTTCTCTCTAGAAAAGCACCCGCCAACTTGATCTTCGAATACTTATATTGATTCAATGGGGAAGCACTGAACTTAGTCCACAGTTGTGAGGGATGGATAGGCCTTTCAAATGACAATGGGAAGTGCGTGTTTTCCTTAATGCTCGATATTGTACCGAATATGATATTCCGTTGCTTGATAGAGAAGAATGTAGGAATATACAAACAGATGCGGGAGTTGCATTCTTTGTCACCGAGACCTAAACAGCCGACCATGCAAAGTTGACCTTTTGAGGAATTCCACATGCCCTCGGCCGAGAGAGACAAGCCATTAAGCCCGGACCTTTGTCCCGCAGTGTACTGATTCTCCCATGGAGGAACGGCTCTGAACACTGCAGAAACCTTAGCGGAGCTTGCATTGTTTTGGTCAATTAGTGGTTCACATCTCACATCTTGCATTATGATCCCGACATTAGCGAATCCCCCATCGGTTGCCCTAATTTCTTTATTAGTTTCAAAAGGACCCAATTTACTGCAGTAATCGTCGGTGGAATTACAGTTCCAGTTTGGAACAACATTGAGAATTTCTCCGGACACAAATCGATTGAGAATCCCACAGAAAAAAGCTCCCTTGTACACCTCCAACTGCCCTTTTGCGACATCGTCCTCATAAGGATAAGGTGTGCAGGCTTTCGAAATGAGCTTTTCTGCCCCAAACTGGTAGTTTGAATAAGCACCCAATTGTGAAGACAATCTAACAAGATCAAAGTATCGAGGATTTGAAAAACCATTTAGGCTTCTCATTTCTCCAATCACCGCTCGACTGGTCAAGGTGAAGGTTTTAGGATAGTGAAGAATAAGCAATATACGATCATCTTTCAAGACAGGAGGCTGGAGATGTTTCGACCCAGATATTCTAACCCATTCATCTTTACGAGAAGGGAGCAAAGCATTTCCCAACAAGCATACAACACTCTCGCCCCCATTCTTTTCTGACTCGGTGTATACACCTTCGAAAAGAATTCTAAGTTCGGAGCTACCAGGCCAAATATGAAATTCGGGAGCCAAGTACCTGCCCACTTCAGGGAAGGTACCGTTTCTAGAAATGGCGATGGCTAAAGCTCCACTTACATTGAGAGCATTAGGGGAATGGCGGGTCAGGTCGATGTGGGTCAGCATGAAGGTGGCAAGGAGAAGTGGGTCGGGAAGGGAAGTGGACTTTGGCAGAGCATCACTTCCGTCGAACGGCATGAGGGCAGAATCGCCAGGTTCTTGCGACCAATCCCCTTTCGAGAAGGAGAGTTCGGGTTTGAAGCCGTTGACTCTATTGACATCGAATTCGATTTTGGCAGATGAGGAGAGGAATTGCCGGCATTGCTTCTCCACTTCGGGGAAGCGAGAGTAGGCGTGGGGCATGAAGGGATCATCGGCGGTGGCTTCGGCCATCGGTTTGGGTGGGCCAACCGGAGAGGAGGTAGTGGAGGCGAAGGACAGTATAAACGTTAAGGCCCATAAGTGTGACACCAAGCTAATGATCTCCATTGCAAAACCTCACCAAAACCCTAGTTTCTCAAAGATGAATAAGCCCAGTTACTGTGAACAGGTTCAGATATAGAAAACAAACTAAAATTAACCCTTCTTCCCTTGAGATTTCAGATGCTCACTACCCCAAGACATGAATATGAGCTAGTTAAGGCCCAAAAAATTCTCAAAAACAGCAAGTTTGAGCAGGGCAACGATACGTAAGTGGATCAAAAGGCAGAAAAGGCCAAAAAAAAAAAACATCTGGGTAAGTGTCAAAATCCAAACTTTGTCTCAAATGATCTACCTACGGATAAAATTGGGCATGAATTTGGATGGAATTGGGGAATTTAGAGAGGAAATTGGTCTTTGAAAACTGACCTAAGAAAGAAGGGGCTCATGCAGCTTCTCCTTCGGGGGCAAAAAACTGATGCGAAGATCCTCTTCTGCCTCATCTGTGTGGGGATCTCAGTCTCATAATAATCAGATCGAAAACAACTCTGACTTTGTATTAATTAAGTATAAAAATCCCAGCTTTGGAACTTATTGGAGCCTCTTTTCCTATTTACTTATGTGTGGTTAAAGAGGGAAGCTTCTCACTGTGTTGACTTGGCAGGAGAAACAAATGACGTCGGAGAAAAACGCTAAATAAAATTTAAAGGCCATTGGATTATCACGAAATTGCAACGGTGCCACTAAGTGCGGGGCTAAAAATTGTAGATGGGGCTTCATAAGGGGGAGGGCATTTTCGGTAGTACGTGGTAGGAAACGTCGTGTATGGATTAATGGAACGGAGAGGACGGTGGGAGGGTTGAATAGGACGGAGAGATGGGCTTCGTCGACGGCCTGATTCCCGCCGTTTACTCGCGTCGATGCGGTCGGTTCCCCGATGGCACGTGGTCGCACGTGAAACCGGGTGGAAAAATTTCCAGATTTATTGCTGATCATCCAACGGCCGTGATTTCGAGTTCTGGGTTACTTTACTATTATTAACAAAAGAAATTATATTAAACTAATTGCGTTTACTTTAATTTGAAACAATCTAATATGTTATTACTGGCGCTTCCCTGGTACTCTCTACTAATGTTGATGAAAAGGATAGTTGGGGAAGTTGATTGGCGGATTTGATAGTACTGGATTTGATAAAGACCATTTATAACTGGAACCTACTTTGCAGGTACACTCTTGGATAATACATCAAGAATTTTACGAAATTTTATTGTGCTTTGTTTGCAAATAATATGAGACTAGGATAAGAAAATTAAGATATTGGCTTTTAAGAGAAATAGGAAGAGAGAGCAGGATTGCACATGCAACACTCGTGGGCTTAATTTTTCCTAAGTTTATAGTGCTTTAGATAAGATTGTAAGGCCAATTCTGTTGAGAACTTTTTTTATAAGAAAAATGCTGCATATGCACCTAATAAATATTACCAATCTTCCATTCTAGAGATTACAAAAGTTCTTTAGTTTTTAGTACAAAAAAATAATAAAATTAGCAAAAAAAAACAAGTCTTTGAATAGGTGGAATGTAAAATTTGCATACATAAAGGATTGCTCTTTTTATATATAATAAAATTCTACCCACTTCTACTTATTTAAGAGTCATACACCTAATAAATATTACCAATCTTCCATTCTAGAGATTACAAAAGTTTTTTAGTTTTTAGTACAAAAAAAAAAATAAACTAGCAAAAAAAATAAGCCTTTGAATAGGTGGAATGTAAAATTTGCATACATATAGGATTGCTCTTTTTATACATAATAAAATTCTACCCACTTCTATTTATTTAAGAGTTTGTAGAGCATCTGAGAAGCACACTGCACATGGTTACATACACTGCATTGTATCGTTATCGACACATGAAATATACTTTGTAAGTATATTTCTATAGAGTGGACCGGAATTGTCAAATTAATCACCATAATAATTCAAGTTACTCCTACTTGTGATTCATTGTTGGTTAGAAAAAAAATCAAAGATAAAGGGTCCAAAACCCAGTTACTTTCTTTACAATAAGTTTCTACAAAATGACAAAATCTGTCAAGAAAAATGAATTGTTGTACAACTTGCCATACCAATTGGAACGTAAAACAATCTACATTCCGTCATTACAGAGCATAAATGGTAAAAGATGACAAATTGTGATCTGTCGATTTTACTTTGTATCCTATGCATTCATTTAAATTGAACGGGTTGATCATTGAAATCCAACAATTTTGTGTGTGCGCAGACTCACAAGAACAATTAATAAGCACAGCCAAATAAGCTTTTAACACTAAATTTTGACTAAACAAATTGGAAAAGGCTGTATAGATGCTGCGCCAGACTATTAGACACATTTGCTGCCATTCTTGCCGTAAAATGCAACGAAAGAAAAGATGTTATTGAGCTACATTGTGCAAAGTAATGAACAAAGAGTCATTGAAAGCTCTATTACAAAGCGCGCATGAGTGTATAAATTTGCATTAAAGCTTACCAAACTCGAAATTTCCATTTGTAGATAAACAACAATGATGATCAACAGGGAGGAATTTTCATACCAAGCCATTACCATAAGCTAATCCATCTTTAGCAGGAGCATCCTCGCCCACATCAACTTCGGCAATGGCAACATCAACAAGAGACTACAAAAAGGAGATATGGGTGTTAGAGAATTACACTAATGCCCTCCTCATAAGCACATAAAAGTTTTCTAATTTTGTTCTCTCTCTCCTCATTCTTCTTTATTTCCAGCAATATTTTGCATCTTATGAATTTTGTACAATAATTAAGCTAGTCGATGTCTGGTGAACAAAAGCAAGTGCAATTAAACCAGATTTTCTACATCAATTTATAAGAAATGTAAAAGTAAAACAAAAAGAAAAAGGTGGGGATGAGTTAAAAGCAAAGACCTGAAGTTCCTTTTCGGTTATTTTGACCTTCTCAGTATAGTCGTGAACTTGTAAATAAACTCTTCGCAGCTGTACATGGGTGAAAGAAAAGGTATTATCTCCACAACTATTTCCCTGGAGTCTGGGCTTGAATAATGAGGAATAGGGAAAAAGTTGTGTACCTTTGCTAGCATTGACCGTCGTTGAGAGGTAACTTTCTTTACAGCAGCCAATGCATCCTCTAAATTCTGCATTTTAACATAATTAATCAAAGAGCAGGAAACAGGCGGATGTTATCATAGAAAATTTCTAAACTATTTTAAAGAATCAAAGTACGAATACCTGAGACTTCTTCTGCAAATCAGAAACAAGTTGTTGCTTTGAGTCAACCTTATCTTTAATCAGAGTAACCTGCAGATTACATCACTTGGTAATTGTATCTCTGGAAAATATGCATGCATCATACCATTGCTCATCCGGCAAAAGAATACTCATCTCAATAAGGTCACCCTGGAATTATGGGAAAAAAAGATAGACGGAAGTAATCTAAAAAAAGTTGAAACAAAAAAGAATGCCTTAGTCAAATATTCTAGTGACGCGTGCTTTCTATCCTAAAGAATACGACTCATTACAAGCAGGCTGGAAAATGGGACCAAAGGCAGAGAAAATACAAGAAATCATAGTCAGCTAAGCCAACCCAATAACAGATCAATTTTGGGAACAAGTTTGGGAAGTTGGTGGTGTCAGTTAAGCATTTCATTAATCTCAGTTGAGTACAATAAGTAACAAAACTACACAAGAAAAGACCTATAATTCACACATTGAAAGACAGCAAATTCCGTAAATCTTTATAGTACAACAAGACGAAACCCACAGATAATTACATATGGTTATATACCTACAACATATTGGGACAGTTTCAGTTGCAACTGAAGCCATTGCATTAAATTATCATCAACACAAAATTAACCTAATCCAGCACCAAGTGTTCTCAAGATTCTCAAATTAAATCCCTGATAATTATAAAGAACTCAATAGCCGGGCAGCTTCAGGTTGAGAAGGCGGGATAACACATCTCATTTGTTGAAGCCCAGCAATTTGAAATTGAGGTAGTTAAGCATAAAGAAACACATCTGATGCACAAATGGTTTCGTCAAAAGATCTGTATATTGAAGTACCTCCTTTTGAAGCTCATCAAGCTTCTGAATGGATCCATCCAATTGCTCTTTCACCTAATAACACAACAGCAGTGTGATAAAGTGTTAAAAACTAAAGTCAGTTGCAATAGACAATTAAACTAAGACACTTCTTCTACCTGATCTTGATAATCATCACTAGAATTTGGTGACAACTCTCTGCTTTGATGATCATTCAGACGGCCAACACTGCAATCAAGCAGGAAAATCACTATAACAACCCTTTAAAAAGGTTTTATAACCTAGATGCTTCTGATGCGCTGAGAAAAACAATGGCACCTAAATTTCACATTTAGAACGAAGTAAGAAAGAGGAAGCATCTTCCCACTGTTTGTTGCCCTTGTAGATAGTAAGAGACAAGATGAATAAACAACTACGATCTGAATATTTTAAGTTGCAAGCTGATACATAGGGTCATCGACCTATCTCATATATCAAGAGGAATTATTCAACCATACCATATAACAAATAAAGAAAATTGCGCATAGGTGTCAACTTCATTGCAACACATGTCAACTGATAAGCAAATAACATGGTTGGCATCATGTCCCAAGCAAAAATAAGAGCAAATACTATTGAGACTGTAAGACTAAAAAACTTACCTCAACCTGTTCCTTGGCTGTTGCTCCTTATTCTTTTCTCTCCCACTATCATAACCTTTGGCTTTATCTATTTCTCTCTCATGGTCTTTCTCCATTTCTCGCTCCCTTTCCCAATCTCGATCAAGATCCCTTGCATGTTCGTGATCATGATCATCATGATCTCGTCCTCGATCCACAGAACGATCTCTCAACCGATCAAAGTCGTGGGGCCGCTCGTAATCTCTCTCTCTGTCTCTATCGCGCTCACGAGACCTCTCGTTGGGTCTCTCATGATACCGTTCTCTGTCGCGATTATAATTCCTTTCTCTATCCCTGCCCTTGTCAAAATCATCATCCCTCCCGAAATTTTCACGATAAAAATTTGGCCTTGCACCTCTTGTCAGAACTTCATTAACTCGGACAATTCTTCCACCAATAGTCTATTTTATTTATAAAAAAAAAATGTCAAACAAATGAAAAACATAAAATTTGATAAGAACAGAGACATATACCCTGCCATTCATGTCTGCGATAGCGTCAACAGCAGACCTTGGGTTGGTAAAGGTAACAAAGCCATAACATTTTCCTCCAACTTGCCGATCATTTATTATCTGCAGTTAAATTGAAAAAAATTATAACTAGAAATTGATTGAACAATTTTCAACATTCGAATATATAGGAAATGGTTTCATGAAACTCAGACCCTTCTGAAATATGCTTACAAGTATTCATAGAAGGACAAACATGTAGTCAAAGTTTGCATCATTAAAACAGTTCCTGAAACACTAATGTTGATTTACTATATATTTTCCACAAAGGAAACCACTGAATTTCTTCCAACTAGCACAAAACTTCCAATGATAATTTGAGATGACACAACCAGGAAGTAAAATAATGGCTCAAATATTACCCCTTTCCCCAGAATTTAGATCCAATGATAATTTTTAGACGACCTGATTGTTAATTCAACTGCCACATCATTCTGTCATATCATTTTTCATCTGTCATCTCATTCCTTTCACTCGGAAAATTAAATGGAGTAAACGAGTGTGACAAAATTGAAACAAATATCGAAGTTCAATGACCTAATTAACACAGGCTGAAGTTTGATAAGGTAAAACGAAGCTTCAGCAAAGGTTTATTAAAACACTAGGAATAAAGCCTAGTTACAGAGAAGCTGATGCGTGATAAACCCTAGCTCTACAAAAGCTATCCATCAAATGGTTCGAACCGTCGACAAATCTCATGGCGTACGAGCACAAGAATAAGATCGAAGGCGAGGAAAGTAGAGGATGAGAGGTGGCGAGGGGTAAGCGGACCTTAACGGCGACGACGGCGCCGTAGAGGTCGAAGACGCGGCGTAGGCTCTCCTCGGAGGCGTCGTAGGGGAGCCCACCCACGTAGATGGAGTTCTCGTCGTCGATCGTCATCTCCCACCCCCGCGACCCCTAGGGTTTTGCGAGGACGAGGAGGAGGAGGACGAGGAGGAGCTCGGGAGAGAGGAGCGACAAGCGCAGCGAGGGAGGTGACGGGACTCGGGTGGAGAGATCGGAACAGCATAAAGGTCCTTATGCGTTCACTCCGCTGAGAGGAATGGGAGAAGTCCGCATGCGGACGATGGGTTGGGCCGGCCCACTACGAATTAATTCTTTGTTACTAAGTTGGCTACCAATTGTGGGCCTAGTTGGTTCAGCCCAGCAAGGAAATAGCCCAAATAAGGCACATGGTTCCAATGAAGCCTAAGAGCAATACTAGAGACACACTCCAAAAGTGAGTGTATGATCTACACCTATCTTATTCAAAGGTGGAATTTTCTCTATAAGCCACATCACGTGACTAGTGGATAACTCTCCAACTTTGCATTGGTGGAGAGTAAGATACACACCCACTTTTGGGTGTATAATTAACTTTTTTTCTTAAATTATAATGTATAGCTTAATGAAACAAAACCGGTAAAATCGATACGCATGATTTGTGAAATTAGTAAAAAGTTTAAGAAGAAAACAAAAAGAATGATATGAATCGCAGATTTCTTCTCAACAAAAAAAAAAATAATAATAATAATAATAATAAAAGGACAATTTACATGACGTTCGAAAGTGTGAAGAAAATTCTCAGAAGAAAGTACAGTGCCATGCCTCTAGCAGAGTAAAGCAATGCACATGTTCTCCGTCCGCTAGCAACTATATAAATTTTTACAGTTTGGATTCTAACAACCCAGCTGAAACTTCCTGCTATTTTCATCTATAAAATAAGCTTTACAGAACTTCCAATCCTTCTCCCAAAAAACAAAAAACAAGGAAAAAGAAAGTTAGCAGCTATAAAATGGACCACTTACTCTCCAAAATACAACTTAAAGACCACGCCTATACATCGAACTCGACTATTATAGCTCAATTCCTGCAGTAAACACATGTAGAGCACCATCTACTTCAATCCAACTCCGACCGACCTCCTTTCTAATGCCCTCATCCTTCATTCTCCTTCGAACTGCCTTCGATTCGTTCCAACACCCTGCCTTCGCATAAATGTTCGACATTAGAACATGCGCTCCATCATGCAAAGGATCCAACTCAACTATCTTCGCATACGCAATCTCCCCCCGTTCCACATCACCATATGTTCTACATGCACTTAAAAGGGCTCCCCATACATTAGCTTCAACTTCGCAATTCAAACTCTTTATAAAGTTAAAAGCTTCTTTTAGATGCCCTGCTCTTCCGAGAAGATCAACCATGCACCCTACATGAGCCATTTCCGGTGTGAGTTTGCGATTCAACATACTATTATAAACTTCCCACCCTTCTTGGACTAACCCAGCATGAGCACAAGCAGATAAAACACTTAGAAAAGTAACAGAATTGGGCTTCGGTGAGTCCCCTTCTGTAGTTTGCATCGCTTTGAATATTTGGATAGCTTCTTTGCCACGACCATGCATGGCCAAACCAGAAATTAATGCGGTCCAAGCGGAAACATCCTTCTCTCTCATGCTGTGAAAAACTTCTGCAGCTTCTCCTAGGCACCCACAGTTCGAGTACATATCTATAAGTGCTGTACCTAAGGAGATATCAATTTGAATTTCCTTGTTCTTTATGTAGCTATGAATTGCTTTTCCTTCTTCAAGTGCACCCAAATGAGCACATGCCGTCACAAAACTAAGGACGGTGACATTATCGGGTTCAATATTGGCTTCTTTCATAAGCTCTTTATAGATACCTATTGCTTCTTCTGGCTCATTGTTTCTTACGTACCCAAGAACCATAGTACTCCAAGAGAAGTTATCTTTTACCAACATTTGATCAAAGAGTATACGAGCATCTTCCATAGATCCGGATCGAGCATAGCAAGATATCATTGAATTCCATGAGATAATGTCTTTGAGGGTCATCTCATCGAACACTTTGCTCGCTAGCTCAACACTTCCAATCCTTGAGTACATATCAATAAGCGCATTGCATATCGAGATATTCGTGTCAAAACCCATGTTTCTAACATGATGATGAATCTCAAGCCCTAACTCCAACTCCCCGCAAGCTGAAACCAAGCTCAAGAATGTTGCTTCATTTACCTTTACATTTCTCCGATTCATCTCAGAGAACATCTCTAAACCCTTTTCTAAGGATCCATTTTCAACAAAGCCAGAAATAAGAATATTCCACGAGATTGAGTCGAGCGTAGCCATATTCTCAAACAGCTCACGAGCAATTTCCATCTGCCCGGATTTTGCATACATGTTCATTAGTGAGTTACCTAATATCAGCCCAACCTCAACACCCTTTTCCTCTATATAACAATGGATATCCTTTCCCAATTTCAACTCTCTCAGCTGAGCGCATGCGGAAAGGACACTGACGAGTGTGATCTGATCAGCATCCATGTTTCTCCAATCCTTGGAGCAAAACAGAGCCAATGCTTCTTGCGGGCGATCATTACTTACAAACCCAGAGATCATTGAAGCCCAGGAGACCTCGTTCCGCTCTCTCTCAGGCATTTGGTCGAACAGAAGCTCGGCGAGCTCAAACCTCCCAATCTCCGCATAGAAGTGAATCAACGAGTTCCCCACAAATGGGTCCCCCGAAAATCCCATTTTGACTACGTGGGCATGCACCTGTAGACCCTCCGACAAGGCGAGGAGATGGGCGCACGATTTGAGCAAGAAAGGGAAGGTGTAGCTATCAGGAGCGAGGCCAAATTGGAGCATTTCGACGTAGAAGCGAAGGGAGAGGTCGGGGCGGTTGCTTCGGGAGAAAGCGCGGACCATGGCGTTGTAGGCGAAGAGGTTGGGGGCGGGGAGTAGGCGGCGGAAGAGGTCGAGAGCGTAGCGGAGGTCGCCTTGGAGGGAGAGGGCGGAGAAGGCGAGGAGCCGCGACGCGGCGAAGGAGTCGCGCGCGAGCCCGGTGGTAGTCATGTGGGCGTGGAGGGCGCGGAGCTCGGCCATGGAGGCGCACCGCTCGAGGCGGGCGAGGACGGGGTGGACGAGGTGGTCGAGGCGGAAGTTGGGGGCGGAGTTAGGGTTTCGCTCGGAGGCGGAGAGGCGGTGGGGGAGGAGGACGAGGGGCGAGGAGGGCGGAATAAGGTTAGACATTATATTACTCGTCGGAATAGCTCAGCCGTGAGCTTTTCCGATTAGCTAGCTATTCCGGCAACTATTCCTCATTTCCTATTGGAGGAGCTCGTGGCCGTTAACAAGTAACAAGGAGCCAAGGAGGTGACCAATGCTGTGAAATTCGGCGTTGCAAAGTGTCCACCTGCCGAGTCCATGATGTTGTCGCAATTCCAGAGTGTATCACCGTCGACTTCAATTATAATCAGTTATCGATCGGTCGACAGGAAAAAAAAAAAAAGGGAAAAAAGAAATGCAGTTGATTGATAGGCTACAGCAAATGGTCACAAGCAAGATGTTGTGAGGATTCTCTTTGAAAGGAAAGCGAAGATAATTGATTGACACGATTTCACAAAATGGAGGACTCTTTGGAAACTATTAATATTGTCACAATAAAAGTTTTAGCAAGCTTCACAGAAAAGAGAGAGAAACTTGCTAATATAATTGCAAAAATATTTATTACTATGGAGTATATCGATCAGTTAATGATTAGTTATGGCCTCTTGATATATTACTATTGATGCACGGTTGAGATCCAATTAGTTTGCTATGCGTGCAAAAATGGAGTGAGAAAAAGATGACTGACTCATTTTTCGCACCGGCACCTCGTTTTGGCTATGTGAACATAGTTCCTGACGTGTGGCCTCTTGATGCTGATACAACAACAGCTTATTACAATTTACAACTGGCCAATTTATCCTCTCTCTTTCTCTCTCTCTCTAGCATAAGTGATAGAACAAACGAGTGCTACATAACCCCTTCACCTTATTTTCTATCTAGAATGATGCAACACTAACTTAATTACTGGGTCTCTCTCCTCATAACAGCCGCTTTACTCTGTAAATTGCCTAAATTAACATTACTGAGGCTGGGGAGTCGAGGTTTCTGATGAGTTCTCAAATTCAGAAGATAATATCTTCTTCGAAGCTGACTCGTTTGACGAACTCGCGGCGGCCGTGGATTCATGAAGAGAGCCGGTTGCAGTGTCCACACTGATTGTCGGTTCGTTTACCTTTTCCTTCATCATTTTCTGCCTCTCTAACTCCAGCTTAGCCAAGGGAGAGAACTGAGAGTCCAAGGACCTCGCGGCACCTATCCATGCAAGAACGATCACGAGTAGTATTCCTCCGAGATAGGGGGTTGAGTTTGCAAGGGACCCGAATGTCAGAATCATGAACTGCTGGATCAATGCGCCGCCCGACTTCCCCAATGGGTTGCAGACTACATCAATTGCAGCTTTACCTTTGACCTATAGCAATGTACAAAAAACTTATTTGAGAGCGGAACGAGAAGAAAAGCACAAATTATGACTATAGTTGTTTCACATTTTGAATCTGTATGTATAATATCTCGAGGCCTAGGCGCCAGCTATTATTTTCTGAAATAGCACAATGTCAGTACAGTATTATAATTTTGGAGGCAAAGGTTACCGACCTTCATATCTTCATCCAAAGGAATATATGCCATTTCCTTGCAAGGATCAAATAAGCTGTATTTTGCGCTCTTACTGAAAATATTCTGCAATGCTCCCACATAAACAGCTGCTAGCAAAGGAGTCATACCGAACTTAGCCAAAATAGGAGCCAATGGCTCGCCTAACAATATTAGCGAGAAGAACCCGACTCCTGTTAGAAGCAAAACTGTCGGGGTGATCATGGCAGCCACCCCCCACCCGAATTTTCTCAGTATTACTCGGCCCAGCAACATCATCGTGAAAGTTGCTATACCGGTGGCGGTTGAGAAATCGCCCATGAAAGAAGAATACTCGTTAGGGCTCGGAAACTGCAAAAACAAGTATGACAAGGAGTTAAATAAATAATTGCCCGATTATTTTACAGGTGCGATTTTCTTGATGGGAAAAGGAAAATATCCACCTGTGCCTTGAGTTTCGATTTCCAGGTCACTTCAACAAGGTTAATGCTTATGCCATAAGCAACCACCAATGTGGCGAGATCCCTCATATATCTAGAAGATAGCAATAATTTAAGACTCTCACCCATACCAAGTTTGGGTTTCTCCTGCAGAGATATTAGTTGTCAATAACTAAACAACATCCAGAGGTGAGCTACGGAAAATAGTGTAGGCTTAACTCTTGAAACCAACCTTCTTTTTACGTTCAATTCTTGGAAGGGAGGGATCATTCAGAACGAATTTGTTCACTCCCCAGTAGATTGCGCAGATGACGAGACCCAGTAGGACCACAATGCTCATCATTCCTTTGAGAGAGATGGCCCAGCCGTCGACTCCAGGACCCAAATTCTTTCTCAGGTTAGAGAAGTATTTTACCGTCCGGCCCGAGAAGATGAGGGCCACATTCGCTCCCAGGCCGAACAGAGGATAGAATTCTTTGGCTTCCTCCACGGTGGTGATCTGCAAAAGTGCAAAAGTTTTATGTCAAATATTGAGTCGTCGTGACGGAAAGCAGCAACTTTTCTTAAAAAAGACAACTAGGAAGAGCAGAGCCACAGAATAATAACATTGATTCAAATTTTATTTTAAAAAATCCTTAAATGTACAGTTAGTTAACAGTAAGAACCAACTGTAGGTGCAATCATCATTTATGTGTACTAAACAGGACTACTTGAGGGAATGAAACAAATCTTGAATTTATCGGCGCGAAGATAGTGTCCTACTCGCGCTACTGATAGCATATCTAGCCTAAAAAAAATGATAGGAAAACAACATAAAAAGAATTACTTCGATAAACACAGCTTAAGACAGAAAGAAAAACTTAAAATCTAACAGATATATGGATCAAAATCAAATGGATCTTACCGGAACATAAATTTGTCCATTCATGTAACATACGGCGGAGATGCAAACTACCATCAACCTAGTATAAGTTTATATGATGACTGGAATATAAAACATCCAATTATTTCAGGATTAGAATCTGAGAAACATCTCTGTAATTTACTAGTACAAAGATTCCAATTCGACCATGTTGAAGCGCAATTGGGAGCCTAGAATCAACCAAAACAATTAAATTTGTCCGGAGAGCAATTGATCACCTGATTGGCAAAACCCCAGAAGAGCACCGAGATCACGACGCTGCCCCAGAGCTCCGCCATTACGTAGAACAAGCAGAAGCTCCATATCCTCAGAATCGCGACAGGCCCGAGAAAGCTCGGGCCGAGCGCCGCGAGAAGCTTATCGGCGAGAGCGGTGGGGTGGATAACATCACTAAGCGGGTACAGCACAAAGGCGAAAGCCCCAAAGAAGGCGATGAAGGGGAAGATAACTGTGTAGAAAAGAGCCTCCTTTGACAACACATTGGAGAGCTTGGTGTACAAGAGCATGAACCCCACCGCCATGGGCAGGTTCACCCACGTCTTTAAGAAGGGGATGATCTCGGCGCTGCTTCCTTTTGCGGTGACGACGAGCACGTCCTTGGTGTCTCTAAGAATGGTGTAGTTGAAGAGGATGCAAAAGAACATGATACCCAGTGGGATGATCTTCTTCAGGGTTTGGACCTCGACGCCAAGGAACTTGGGCTTCTCCTGCTCCGGCTCCGGCGCCGGCGCCGGAATAGCGGCTCCGGCGCGGCGGACGTGGAGGCTCCCATCTCTACTACGAAACCACCACCCATGAGTCGGGTTCCTCTGCTTCGACGAAAAAATCGAACTTTCAGGCGAAAACGATGGATTGGGAGCATTTGGGGAGAACCCATGAGAGGGTTTTGGTGGGTTTTGGGCTCTGAGCGTTGGGGCAGGGAAGCCACCATTGATGGGTCGGTTGGGGCGGAGGTGGAGATGGGCTCTGAGGTTGCGGAGAGGGTTAAAGGCGCGAGTTTGAGGATTGGAAGGGAGGGATAAGAGGCTCTGGCTCCGGATAACTCCCTCCATTATCCCTGCAGGTGTCCCAAGAGAGGATTGGAGCAGCAGGAAGAAGAAGAGAGAGTGAGAGTGAGAGTGAGAGTGAGATCAAGAGAAGAACTGAGAAGGCTTTGGAAGGTGAAACCATATCTGTTTACGTTAGAGAATTTTGATATAGCTCGTTGGAATATTTCTTTACAAATAATAGGTGATTAAACAGATGATTACAGTAGAGATTCCGAACTAAACTACTAACAAAATACTTAACATGAACGTTAAAAAAAAGGATCAAATCAAACAATCGTTAAGAAAGATAATTTTTTAACGAACTAGGCGTCAAAGAAGATAATGGCCCAGTTCCCGAACTAAGCGTCCATTTAAAATGAGAACCGTACACGTGCCCTGGGAAAGGGAAGGAGGGGTGAAGTTGTTGGTTTTGCTTTGGCTTTTTTATGGAGATTGATTGATGCCATCTCTATGCCTTCGTCTCATTAGTGAGAATAATAATGCTTGGGGAATCCTTAAATATTTCTTTCTTTCTTTCTTTCTTTCTTTCTTTTTTTCTGTGCCTCGTCTAAGTAAAGGTGACTTATCTCCATTGAGGCTTTCAAATACACAGCAACAAATAGATTTAATTGATACACAGCTATTTAAATTTCGGGCATAAAATTAATCCAAATTTTAAGGACTTGAAAACTATAATTTACCTTTCTTTTGTGCTTAACTGGACGTGGGCCGACCCAATATGCAAGAGAGTTCATTTCGCGGTCCAATTTCAGGCCCAGGATCTCATTGACAAGTATAACCGGGCCTGACACGGCCCAATATCGTTTTTGGGCCCAATAGCGGCACCAATATAACTAATACATCTCCCTTCGATCCAATCGCGAGACTCGAACTCATCCCTCTTCTTCTTCTTCTGCTTCGTCTTCTTCCTCCGGAAAATGTCGGGATCGAGCTCCTCATCGTGGTCGCGCGCTTTGACGCAGATCTCGCCCTACACCTTCGCATCCATCGGAATCGCCATTTCCATCGGCATCTCCGTCCTCGGAGCCGCGTGGTGATCCTCTCGATACTGTTCATCATTTTTTTTTTTTTTGCCTCTGTTTTTCTGATTTTTAACGGTGTTTTTGTTTGTATTTTTGTTTTTTAATGCATTTAGGGGGATTTATATAACGGGGAGTAGTTTGATCGGTGCAGCCATTAAAGCTCCGCGAATCACCTCGAAGAATCTCATTAGGTATACTCCTCTTCCGTCGATTATTACACTCTTAACCCCTTTTTCCTGAGAAAAAGTAAGTAAAGTATAAATTATTATATCAGTTAAATTTCTAAATTTTCCAAGTTCGTGAAGAATTTCCAGCAGTAATCGCGAATTAACTTTTCTGGTTATTCCGTGAAGTCTAGAGAAAGTGGGTTTTGTTTTAAGTAGTTTCAGCAAAAATGAGATGCAAAGATCTGTGAGTGCCACATAACTAAAGTAAAAGTTAGATAAAATGTGTAAATTTTTGTCAAACAATTTAACATAATGCAGTTGGTGTGCACGTAGAAATTACTGATCTAGTGATGGTTGGATTTTATTAATTTGGCATTTTTTTGGCATTACGAAATTGTCTTTACAATAAAACAATTGCCGTTTATTTCAACTATACTATACTTAATGAATCATTGCAATATAACAAGTTTATAAATCACTTGGCCCTGCTTCAGTTTAGATTTGAGATCATTGGCAAAAAGAAAAAGGATCATCCCTCTCTATCAGTGGCTTCTAGTAAAAGGTTCTAAGGGACGAAAAGGCATCAATGCCCTGTCATAGGGCCAGGGACTGGTTTCATGGTGCGGATTTTCTCTTTGTGTGCCTGTGTGTCTGTGTTTTTCGCTAGTTCCTTTTTTATGATGGGCTGCAAATCCGTTATTGAAAATGTGCAAAATGTACTCAAATGAACACTTCTAGGCCTAAGGTTGTTGTATGAACATCAAATTAATCTTGAGAATCAAAATTTTAAAAAATCCAATATCATGAACACTGATTTAGCATCTAACTAATCTCATCAGTTTACTCCATAGTCCATACATTTCTATAAGTTTGCTTGCTTGTTCTACATCTAGTGTGATCTAATCTATATACTGTAGGTATAGTTTAGGTCTAAGCTGCTGCATTTTGTACTTTAAAAGCGATCACTCGGTGGTGATATCATCACTGATGATGAATCCATGATGCAAAAAAAGTTAGAAACCCCTAGCATTCAGCATGATCCAATCAGTCCTTTATGTAACTACACACCTAAAACCGGCGATGTGACTGATTACACAACACATTCAATAATCCGTTATTTTTGTGTCTTTATTAGCTATGAGATCCCTGTCATCTTAGTTTTCTGATTGAACTTTTCAGTGTCATCTTCTGCGAGGCCGTTGCTATATATGGTGTTATCGTGGCGATCATTTTGCAAACAAAGTTGGAAAGTGTGCCGTCGTCACTTATATACGCCCCAGAATCTCTCCGAGCTGGTTATGCCATCTTCGCTTCTGGGATAATCGTTGGGTTTGCAAATCTTGTATGCGGGTATATTTCACCTAAATTCTTCTCACTAACAACATTACACTAATTCCTATGATCAATAAAACAATGCAAAGTTAACCAAAAAAAAATCTCACAAAAGTGCATTTGGCTTATTTGTATTTTTAAATAGGCTTTGTGTTGGAATAATTGGAAGCAGCTGTGCGCTTTCCGATGCTCAGAACTCTTCCCTTTTTGTAAAGATTCTGGTGATTGAGATCTTCGGCAGCGCGCTTGGGTTATTTGGCGTGATCGTGGGCATAATTATGTCTTCTCAAGCAACGTGGCCGGCAAAGGCGGCATAAGCTCTTGTTCTCTGATCAGATCTCTTATTCTCAATTTTTTCCTTTCATGGAATTCTTGCATTGTATGTATCTTAAACTTTGTTTACGACAACAACTCTGTACGCAGTATGCGCCTTCTTTTTGCCTGTGTAGTAATAATTAGTGGCCTTTTCAGTGTGTTAATTGCAGAGAATTCAATATCGATTTTCTGAACGAAGTCAGACAATGGCTCTGTGCTTCGAGCTTTCGCATTGGTTTTTTTTTTTTAAATATATAATTTAGCGTATTCTTGTTGGTGTTTTAAGTTGTCACACAATGGAGATATGAGAATGTAGCTATTCTCGTTAATATTTAGTAGCAGAACTCTGTTAACAGCAAGTTCTGAGTGAATCCGCCTCGAATGCATCGTTCATCCCATTATAATTTTATGAATTGTCTGCAAAGTTGATATGATTTTTATACTATTATAGTAAATTTTCATTAGGAAGATGGTTTTAAGTCCGTTTTTATTGGCTTAATTAAAATAATGGCTTTTCCTTTGCAATCATTTTGGCTTTACATATGATTGATATTTGGAAGCTGTGAGGACCAGATATTACAATAAAGAAAACAAATAAAAAAAATTTTGGTTTGGTCAAATTTTGTGCCTTTAGCTATTTTGAAGCATGAATTTTGTTATGATTAACAATTACTAACAAATGAAACCAATAATTTCATTTTTTTTTTAATTTAATTGATAGGCCGAGAAAATGTTAATTGGAAAAAAAAAAAAAAAAAAAAAAAAAAAAAAAAAAAAAAAACCTGGGCCTACTGCTGAGCGGCCTCAATACACATTGTTTACCAACCCATTTTTATTTTTTAGTAAGAAACTCGGTGTCGCGTCACCACCAGGTGAGATCACTCTACGCCCCACCCCCTTCTCTACGTCTCTCCTCTCCGACTCGTCCGGGCGGAAACCCTAAAACCCCAAATTCCTCAGGTGGGTCGCTCTCGTTCTCTCACCTTTTTCGTTCTCTTCATCCAAAACCTAATCGATCCTCATATCTCAGCTCACTCCGCTTAACCTAATCAATCCCCGTAGATTCTAATGCCTTGACAAAATTTAGAGATTTCTCGTCCACGTGGTGAGCTTACTTCGTGCTTGTTTTCAAATTCGTTGTAACTGTGGACGTACTGTTTCAGATTATAGATGGAGTACTGCTCGAGCGAGGACGATGAGCTGATCGAAGATTTTGCGGATCTCGAGGACGATCCAACGCCCCCGGATGCCGATCAGGCCGGCGGCGGGGCTGCTTCTTCTCAGGGGCATTTCGTCGACCGTGATGCGGGCGGGACCGATGTCATCGCGACCGACGTCGACGTCGACGTCGACGTCAAGAACCAGGATCCTTATCTCCGCATGGAATTCGAATCCGACGCGGCCGCTAGGGCCTTCTACAATGCCTACGCATCGCGCCTCGGCTTCGGCATCCGTGTCGCCCGCTCCCGCAGCGAGCGGCGCAAGGGCGTCGAGGTCCTCGTCATGAAGCGGTTCGTGTGTCTGAAGGAGGGCCACCACAAGAAAAAGGCTACAGATTTGAGTGCCAGGAAGAAAAGGAAGCGCCTTTCCATTCGCGACGGCTGCCCCGCCATGATGGAGGTGGTCCGGCGCGCGCCCGACCGGTGGGTCGTTACAAAATTGGTATTGGATCACACTCATGTCGTGGTTAGCCCCGATAAGGTGAGGGAGATTCAGCTCCGTCGCCTCTCGGGAAAGTACAGGGAGCACGAGAACTATTTGAAAGAGATGCGGCTTAGGATGTTCGGAGATGGGGATGCACAGGTCCTGCTCGATTATTTTAAGAAAATGCAGGCGGAAAATCCCGGGTTTTTCTATGCGATTCAGGTGGATGGTAGGAACTGTATGGCCAACGCGGTTTGGGTTGATGCCAAAGCCCGGATTTCATACACGTATTTTGGGGATGCCGTAACTTTCGACACGAGTTATAAACAGAATGAGAACATGACGATGCCGTTTGCTGCTTTTACCGGTGTGAATCATCATGGACAGCCGGTTGTTTTCGGTTGTGCTTTGGTTGTTGATAAGACAGAGTCTTCTTTTACTTGGTTGTTTGAGACTTGGCTTACCGCGATGTTTAGAAGGCACCCGATTTCGCTCACTACCGATCAAGGCAAAGCTATAGGAGCGGCAGTGGCAAAGGTGTTTCCTCAGACTCATCACAGGCTATGTAGGTGGAGAATCTTATCTAGATGCAAGAAGAAGCTTTCTGATCTCTATTCTAGGTTTCCCACACTTCACGAAGAGTTAAAAAAATGTGTTAATGAGTGTGATGGCATCGAAATGTTTGAGATTTATTGGAGGTCTGTTATCGATAAATATGATCTTAGAGAGAATGCTTGGTTGCAATCACTATACAGCATGCGGAATAAATGGGTTCCTGCTTATCTCACGGGCTCTTTCTTTGCAGAGCTATCCACAACCCGGAAGTTAGAGAGTATAAATAGATTTTACCGGAGCCACTTCAGTACGGAAGTCCATTTTCAGACTTTCATTGCTAAATTCGATCAAGAAATGGATAGTCGGTATGCAGAAGAAGCCCAAATGGACAATACCGTTGTCCCGCCCAAACAGATATTGAAAACCGACACTGTGATGGAAAAACAAGCGGCGAATATCTATACACGGGCAGCATTTGAAAATTTCCAAGAAGAGCTGGTTGAATCCCTTCACCACTATCCGGTGAAGATTCAGGAAGGGCAATATAGTAAATTCTCAGTTGAAAGGGTCGATGATTCCTGTAATAGGCATGTTGTTTACTTCAATGCGCAAGAAAAGAAAGCGTGGTGCAATTGCTTTAAGTTTGCATTCTCGGGGATATTATGCAGGCATGTGCTGGGAGTGTTCGTCCTGGCTGGTGTAATTCTTCTTCCGGATCATTGCATCTCAAGAAGATGGACTAAAAAGGCAAAGATTGGGCCCGAACCTGATGGACGTGATGATGAAAACGAGAGTTATTGTCAAAATTCTCCAATTTTGAGATACAATGATCTTGTTCGTGATGCCATGAAGTGTGCAGAGAAGGGGGCAGTATCTGCAGATGCTTTCAAGGTTGCAAAAGACATGCTGCGAAAAGCTTTTGCAGAAATTGCTAGCTTTGAGGAGAAGCTAGCTAAAAGTGGGCAACATCAGGTGAAAAATACGTGAAAGAAAAAGTTCTGGAGGTAATAACTGATCGACATAGAAGTGATCTCATAAAGTGATATTTTTTCAGGGTGAATTTCGAATTAGGGCTTTTGTTTGGTGATTAAGGTTATTAGCTGTTTGTATGATTGTAAAGAGCCAATCGTGTTTATTAGTAGTGTTAATTCTGCATAGCTGGAGTTAGGTAGTGTGAACATACTAGCTATTCATGGCATCATGTTTATTCATTAACTGCTCCTGTAAATATCCATATTAGCCTAATGAATATTGCTGTTTATTCTAAGCTGTGCATTTTGTGGTTGTTTCTGCATCTGCCGCATACCTTTTCCATAATAAACATGCAGAGGTATGTCTTTCTTTGATGTGATCTTGAATTCTAGATTCTTCTCACTATCCATCTGGTGCTTTATTCATACAATTTCAAAAGAAAATTGTAACTTACGAATCTGCTCCTTGCTAGTACTTTTAGGAGTCTTGAGAATGCTACTTTTAAATAATTTGCTGCATTTGCTAAACAGTAATATCTGCTCCAGGCCTTTAGCCTAAAGCGTACTGCCGGTTAAGATTCTTCTTTGCTAGAAATGGAGCTGATGAATTCCTGTGTCATTTTGTTATGGCTCAAAGCAATTGTTATTAGCAAGCTCACTGGCGGGAAGATCACATGTTATGTGCTACATAAGTGCTCTCAGCAACTAAACTGAAGTTCATATGTTCTCATGCATGAACAAGGACCAGCAACCAGCTTAGAGCACTAGTGCTTATGTTCTGATACTGCTGCTGCTTCTATTAACTGAAAGTTATCACTAGTTTTCGGTTTTCTGATTCACATCAGCTGATTGTACCCAGCTACTGATAAACAATCAACTGATTGCATGTTCTTCTTGTGGTAATGCCTTCAAGAAAATACTTGTTTCGACCAAAGCATTCTGATTCGGTTGACTGGTGACGCACAAAAACTTTGAACAGACTAAATAAAAGATATGTTTGTGTTCTTCAGTTTACTGTCTAACATTTGAGAGATGCAGAAACTTTTACATGACAGCATAAATGAACATGAAATCTGAGAAAGCAAGAATTACTGTTGTATATCCAGAAAGGCTTAGCAAAGTTTACATAGGATATGTTGTCTCTTCAAACTGCATAAAAATACGGAGGACTCTGTCAGTTCTTATCAATCCATCATGTAAGTTTTCAGTCCTCTGAATAAATAGTCTTTCCTCAAGTCTATATGTTATACAATTCAAAACAAAGCTAACCTACCTTCTCTCCGGCTGTTCAATCTGATCGAACTGCACCCCGATCAAAGTACACCCAGGGGTCTTCTTAGCTCCTAGATCTTTCATCTGTTTCCTCACTTTCATGGCATCCTCCCATCTATTCGCCACCGCATATATATTAGCAAGAAGTGTGTGCATTCCCACATTCTCATTTTCTACTTCAATAGCTCGTTTAGCCAGCCGCGCACCCATCTGAACGTCGCCATGAAGCCTACAAGCCCCAAGTAAAGCTCCCCACAACGGAACTGCATCTTTACTGTTCATTCCCTTTGGCATTTCGTCGAGCAACTTCTCTGCCTTGTCTAGAAGACCGGCACGCCCGAGTAGATCAACCAAACAACTGTAATGTTCGACTTTGGGCTCTATTTGATACACTTCCTTCATTGCATGGAAATACTTACACCCTTCATCTACCAATCCTCCATGATTACAAGCACTTAATACGCCGATAAGTGTGATATCATCAGGTTTAGCTTTTACTCTTTCCATCTCCGCAAACAAAGCAAGAGCTTCATACGTTTGGCCATTGGTGGCTAAACCGCAGATGATTGAAGTCCATGCCGTCGCGTCCTTTCCTTCAATCCTTCTAAAAATTTTCAAGGATTTCTCTATACAACCACATTTCGCATACATTTCGATTAATGCCGTGCCAAGAATAGCATCAATCTTCATCTTTGTATCCTCAATGTGCCCATGAATCCATTTGCCTTGTTCTAAAGCTCCCAGGCTAGCACAACAGGTGAGGAGAGCCACCACTGTAAACTTATCGGGCTTAATTCGATTCAACTGCATGTCCCTAAACAAAGCCATAGCGTCTTTGAATCTACAACACCGCACGTACCCATTGATCATCACGGTCCAAAGAATCACATCTTTCGCCGGGCTCAGGTCGAAGAGCCACCTTGCTTCATCCAACTGACCAGAATTCGCATATCCCGTGACCATGGTAGTCCAAGAAGCCACATTTCTTATCGGCATTTCGTTGAACAACTTACGTGCATTAACCAAGCATCCGCATTTCACATACATGTCCAACAAAGCATTCCCAAGAGGGAGACTAAAATGGATTCCAGTATTCATACATCTATGAATGCTCTTACCTAGATCCAAATTCCCCATTTGGGCGCAAGCCGAGAGTGTGCTAACCAATGTAGCCTCATCAGCTGTCAAACCCTCTTGTTCCATGCTCCTGTAAACCCTAATCGCCTCCTCGAATCTCTCGCACTTCACGTAGCTCGCGATCATGGCGTTCCACAGTACCACGTCTCTCTGAGGCGTTTCGTCGAACAGATACCGCGCAATCTCGATGCGACCCATCTCCGCATACATATCCAAAAGGGCGTTCCTCGTGAAGGGATCGAACTCGAACCCGGTTTTAACCACGAGCGAGTGAGTTTTTCTCCCCTCCAACCCCATTCGGAGGATTCCCATCGACTTCAGAACAAATGGGTACGTAAAATTATCCGGAAACAAGCCCTTCTCCCTCATTCTCGAGTACAAATCCACGGTTCGCTTAAAAATACCATTTTTAACGAACGCTTTGATCATTACGTTGTAGACGAAAAGCGACGGGTCCTCTTCACTGTGAAACAACACGTCGGCGTAGTTCACGTCGCCGTGTTCTGGGTGCGCACAGGAGCCTATTAGTTTGTCGAACACCTCTCGGCTTCGGTGGAGCGAGGCGACGAGTGTTTGGGCGTGGATTTGCTTGAGTTGGTTCGTGTTGTTGCACCATCGGAGGAGCTCGATGCACACCTTCTTCGTAAGACTCTTCCCAACTCGATTTGGAGATGAAGAGGAGAAGGAATGGCGCGGAAATTTTGAAGGAGAAGGTGATTGTAGCCCGCGAAATTCGGGTAACATTCGGGGACGGTGAAGTTATGCAGATGAGGTGTTTGTGAAAATTACAAACAACACATGGCGCCGACAATGACCGTTTGATCTCGATCGGGGGGTCAGGAGATGAAGGGCTTGATCCTACAGTGTAGAAAAAAAGTGGGCTTTGAAGGGAAAGGGGGAGGCGGAAATGGAAGAGAAGAAGAGGGTGGGGAAAGCAGTGGTGGTGGGAGGGAGCATAGCTGGGCTATCGTGTGCCCACGCTCTCATCGCCGTCGGATGGGCGGTGACGGTGATCGAACGGTCGGGAGCTCCCCCAAGCCGAAGCCCCACCGGAGCCGGGCTGGGCCTCGATCCACAGGCTAGGGAGATCATTGGCCGTTGGATCGGCCATCCGGACCTCCTCCATGATATCACCGTTCCGCTCACCGTCGACTTGGTAATTAATCTTAAATCATAACCTTTCATTTTCTTTTTCAAAAATTTTTAAGAAGTCGGCAGGCACCACGCGCACACATATACACTTCAGGTGTGATTATAACCATTTTGTATGTTCACAGAACCGGGCGACGGAGAATGAGCAGAAGAGGAGTTGGACGTTGACGAGGGATGACAGCTTCGGGTTCAGAGCAGCCCATTGGGCCGATCTGCATGGGCTGATGCTCGGAGCACTGCCGGAGGGGGTCATACTTTGGGCCCACCAGTTCATCACTTTCCGGGTTTTGGAGAGCAAGTTGACTGTCGTCGCTGAAGTCGAAGCCCTTCAGACTGGCGAGACACTGCAGATCGCGGCGGATTTGCTGGTGGCCGCTGACGGGTGCTTGTCGACTATCCGGCAGCAGTTTCTCCCAGATTTTAAGTTAAGGTTTGTCGGCTTAGTTTAAAACTTGTTTTTGCTTAAATAGTGTTAGTTCTTCCACTGTGTTAGCAGTTAAACCGCTTCTGGTGTTGATGTTGGCATACCAAATTAAATGGTTTCATATAGATGATGGTAAAAGAAGGCTTAGTAGTAGAACGCGGAAATGGACTAAACAGTATAATGTACCAGTTTAAACCGATTTTCACCCAGATCCGGGAAATTGGTTGATGCTAAAACCGGTTCTGTGATTGGTACAGAAACTGTCCTTGAATTAAAAATGACTTGTTTGAACCAATTATGATTCTGATTCTTTCTGTGATTGGTGCAGAAATTCCCTATACTTGAATTAAACCTGTTTAAAACAATAACGCTAAAATCTGTATATGATCACAGCAACGCACTCACGACTTATTCTTTCTTTCTGGCTAATACAGATACTCAGGTTATTGTGCATGGAGAGGGGTGTTAGATTTCACTGGAAAAGAGAACTCAGATATAATTATCGGTATCCGGAGCGCTTATCCAGATCTTGGGGATTGTTTATACTTTGATTTGGCCCATAAAACACATACTGTGATCTACGAATTGAAGAACAAGAGGCTGAATTGGATCTGGTACATCAACCGGCCCGAACCGGAACTGAAGGTAATAATATTCACCTTAGATTAAAAAAAAAAAAGTAATCTATGTCCGACTGTATACAATGCTCTCCAAAACTTAAAATATTTTATGCAGTGCTATTCATTGGTCGATTCATTTAAGTAAATATATAGATCTTCTATAGAGTATACTTCATTCTGTTTTGAGTTTTGACCAATGGAAAACGCGTGAAGTTTTTATGTGTATTCGGTGAGCTGACATTTTAAGGGATATTTCTAGGGAAATTCAGTGACTATGAAAGTAAGCAATAGTATGATTGAGGCTATGCATGAAGAAGCAGAAAAGCTCTGGGTTCCTGAGCTAGCCAGGGTAATGAAAGAAACAAAAGAACCTTTCGTCAACGTGATATACGACAGTGATCCTCTACAAAAGCTCTTCTGGGACAATGTAGTTCTCGTCGGAGATGCCGCGCACCCGACAACCCCTCATGGATTGAGAAGCACCAACATGTCGATTCTCGATGCAGAGACCCTTGGAAACTGCCTTAAGAAATGGGGGTTCGAAAACCTCCGCACGGCTCTTGAAGAGTATGAGGCTGTCCGGCTTCCTGTGGTATCGAAGCAAGTAATACATTCACGGAAATTAGGGCGTATGAAGCAAGGATTAGTTATTCATGATCAGAAGAGCTTCGATCTGCGGACGGCCACTTCAGAGGAGATTATGCAGCTGCAACAAAGAAATATGCCATACTTTGATGGTGCTCCTACTACTGTTAGCTGATACTTTCATTGATATTCTGATGAATCTAGTGTTGTATGCCTCTTACTACCTAAACTACTTTTAATATGTTAAATGGGCCCTTCTGTATGATTAATGTATCTGTGCATCTGTACAATCCATTTAGATGTACGCTACTCCATTTAGTATGTACTGTCGAAGTATAACATGTATTTAGAAGTTATTTGATAGCTCCAGAATCTTATTTTATCTCTTTTCAATTTATGTTTGGTACTTATGAATCTTTTCCTTTTACATTACCCCTTTCGTTACGCCTGTTATTATTAACTATAATATATATATATATATATATTAGTTTTGGTAAAATATTATTATATTTTTCATACGAATAAAAATTAGTAAAATTTTTATTAATAATTTATATATTTCAAGAAAAAAAAATTTCATCATACATAATTTATTTATATCGTCCTAAAAAAAATTTATTTGCATTCATCAAAAAAATTAAAATATTTCTCATCTTACATTATATATCTATAAAAAAATAAAATAAAAAATATATATTATTTTAATTATATGAGGTATGAATTAATATTGAACGCGCGTCTAAAAAATGTCTACATCATATGCGAGTTCGATACCGGTACACGAGGTTTATAAAAATATTTGTGATACATAATTGGAGAGTGCTTGAAGAGCCTCCCGTTTAAAACCGGAAACCAGAAACCAGGTTCGTGAAGATCGCTCTCCGCAGCAACCGCAGGGTCACGAAAAAATTTACCCTATTTGCACTGTACCATCAATAATAAACTAATTATATATTTTTATTTTAAAAAAATATAATAAAAATATTTTTGTATAATTATGATAGAATAAATAAATTTAAAAAAATTTATTTTATTGACGCTGCTACTTTACTGATACATTCTAAAATTTTTACACGGACAGCATCACCTCCCCAACCTCTCTCTCTCTCTCTATGTATATATATATATATACATAGAGAGAGAGAGAGAGACAGAGAGAGAGAGAGAGAGGGGGGAATCGACTTGGAGCGGGCGAGTGGGGTACGTGGGGGGCGATGGGTTCGGAGGCGGCGACGCGGTTCTTCTGGGGTGACTCCCCGGAGGAGGAGGAGTACTACGCGTCGCGCGGCGTGCGGAACCGGCAGTCGTACTTCGCCAGCCCGCACGGGCGGGTCTTCACGCAGTCCTTCCACCCCGTGGTGGCGGAGGGGGAGGAGATCGCCGCCGTCAAGGGGTGCGTGTTCATGAGCCACGGCTACGGGTCCGACACGGGCTGGCTCTTCCAGGAGATCGCCATCAACTACGCCACGTGGGGCTACGCCGTCTACTGCGCCGACCTGCTCGGGCACGGGCGCTCCGACGGCCTCCGCTGCTACCTCGGCGACATGGAGAAGGTGGCGGCCGCCTCGCTCTCCTTCTTCCTGTCCGTGCGCGCCGACCCGGCCCACGCGCCCCTCCCGGCCTTCCTCTTCGGCGAGTCCATGGGCGGGGCCGCGGCGCTGCTCATGTACCTCCGCTCCCCGCCCGGCGCCTGGACGGGCCTAATCCTCTCCGCGCCGCTGCTCGCCATGCCCGAGGAGATGCAGCCCTCGCGCCTACGCCTCTTCCTCTTCGGCCTCCTCTTCGGCCTCGCCGACACCTGGCCGGCCATGCCCGACAAGAAGATGGTCGGCAAGTCCATCCGCGACCGGGACCGCCTCCGCGTCATCGCCTCCAACCCCCGCCGCTACACGGGCCCGCCGCGCGTCGGCACCATGCGGGAGCTGGCGCGCCTCTGCGGCTACCTGCAGGACAGCTTCCCCCTGGTCACGGCGCCCTTCCTCGCCCTGCACGGCACCGAGGACGGCGTCACGGCTCCCGAGGGGTCGACGATGCTGTACGACCGGGCGGCCAGCGCCGACAAGACCCTGATCGTCTACGACGGCTTCTACCACTCGCTCGTCCAGGGCGAGTCCCCCGACAACAGCCGCCGCGTCCTCGGCGACATGCGCGCCTGGATCGACGACCGCGTCGCACGCTACGCCCACCACGCCAACGACACAAGCTAGCGCCGACGCTCGGAGGAAATTCCTTTTTTTTTTTTCCTTTTTTATTAGTATTAAAAAAAAAGATCGAAGGGCATGCAACACCAAGAATTGATTCACGATAAATTAGTGATTATTTTTAACAGAGGGAGAGTATGCTACTACATGTAATAATGTACAATATATGCACGGCGGATTTGGCGTCCAGTTCAAGGCGTACGTTGTATCGTTTTTTTTTTTTTTTTTTTTCCTCCTTGCGCGGAGGAGATAGTATGATGAACCCTGCGTGGAATTGATTAAGAAGAAAAGAAAAGAAAAGAATTAAGAGTCGTTGATCTGTTCCCCTTTTTAAAAAAATTATGATTAGTTTCTGAAATTTGTTCTTTCCTTGCGTAAACTAACTCCATTTTGGACGCAGTGCATGCGTTTTAGTTTGGTAGGTGGAGTAGGTGACCTGGTTGCGTCGAGCCGTCGACTTGCGTGTGAATGTATGATCCGGCGACTTCCGGTGTAAGGAAAAATCTAATAAGAGCTAGGGTAGCACGTCACTTGAACGGCGTCCATGTCACGTTCGATCGGCCTCGTTTCAATCTGCCCCTCTCAATTGCAAGATCATTAGCAAGTAATTCCTAATGTTTACACAACCAAAAAGCATATCTACAGTTAAGATTTAAGAATGCATATAAAAAATCAACTCATCTTCTTTTTTTTTTTTTTGTTTACTTTAAATCAACCAAAAACAATGCAAAACAATCTTCGTATGATCGTTATTGCTGTCAAATGTAGAAAATTTTTAAAAATCATTTTATAATAATAGTTTAAATTTTGAAAATAAATACCGTTTAACGTAATGTGGAATGAAGGATAGAAAATAATTTCTCGCAAAGAGTGGGTACATGAGGAGGAAAAGAAAACCTTACTTTCCCTAGAATAAAAACTGGCTTGGGGAAAAAAAGAAAATCAAGAAAAACATGAGAAAAGTATGTCGTATTGTAAGTTATTCCACAACTAGCGGAGAAAAATTAATAAAAAAACAGTAGAAAACTAGAATTTGTGGGGTAGAATAAGGAAACTGGGAGAGAATTGAAAAGCAACGACCAATAACACATGCCCAACAAAATTGTAAGAAAAATTCAAAGTTTATATAATTGAAAGGGTTTGGAATTTATACAATTCATCATCCAAAATTTGCGGGATTTACTTTTTGTTTTAAATATTTAGTATCAAAAAGATAATAAGAAAAACAAAAAATACTTTTGGATTTTAAAAAAAATTATAAAAATTATAATTCAAAGTGAATTATAGATCTCACACCCCTCAAATTGTAATATGGTATTTCTCCACTCCTTCGATATATGCCTAATTATTAGCTTTACTTTTGGACACAAAGAATGCAATGATCCCTTGGCCTCCACATGCTTCATGGCTCACGGGTCAAAAAAGTAAGTTGAGGATCTTTGCGGGCATTTGTGGCCAATTGCCTATCAACCGGTTTTACCTTATTGGGTGCCTATTTATTGGCTTTGTTGCCTACAGGAGGGGTACTTAATTTGTTGGGAAGTTCCATAATGAAGTTCTTCTATTAAGCTAGTCTTATAAGTCGCACGATTCAATCTGTGTCTGAATTTAGAAAATCTACTATAGTTTTAATTTTTTGTGTCTAAATTTCAACCCTAATTTCCATTATCCCCCTATTGTGTGTGTTTGCCCAAGCTAAATATTTGATAAAAACAGCTATTTGAGAAAGAACCAATAATTTTCATATTTGCAAAAGGTCTGAAATTGTTAGGAGTTGCGGAATCAGTTCATAACATTTCTTGGCGCAGATTCTTTTGTTCCTTAGTACCTTACCATCGTCACATGGGGACATCAAGCCTCCATTTCGTCCCAAATTTCTAATTCGAATTAAACCAAAGTACGTGCGACATGAATCCTTAAAAATTTTGGATCACATAGGTGTTTTTAACTTTGCCTAGTAAACGAATCTAATATAATGCCATGGTAGAAATAAAAATCTGGACGAACCATGCGCGACCCATGCGTGGGACGGGACCCAACAATTTAAGATCTGGATAGAATTGGGCTATTTGGGCCGGACCCGAGCTCGACCTAATTTCGACCCTACAAATACCGGATCAGGTAACGTAAAAGCGCGAAATAATAAATAAAAAAAATAAACAAATAAAAAAAAATGGCCACACTCCCCACCTCCGTTTCCCGTTTCCCACTTCCGACCGCCTACAAACCCACCGGAACTCTCCACTTCCCCGCCAATCCCGGCGCAGAACGAAAGCCGGCGCCGCGTAGGGAACGGCGGCCGAATTCGGCGCTGAGAAGCAGCTTAGTAGAGCGGCAAAGCCCTGCGAAAGGAGGGGCGGCGGAAGTGGAAGCGGAAGTGCACTTACAGGAGCTGGAGGAGTTCCTGCGCGGCGACCTCCCGCACCTGTTCGACGAGCGCGGGATCGACCGGACCCGGTACGACCGGCGGGTCCGGTTCAGGGACCCGATCACGAAGCACGAGACGGTGGAGGGCTACCTCTTCAACATTTGGCTCCTCAAGCTCCTCTTCTCCCCCGATTTCTATCTCCACCACGTCAAGCAGGTGATAATATGTTCATTTCTTATGAATTATTTTGGTATAGATTAGGTAATTTCATATATTCTCTGGTATACTTTGTTGGTTTTGTACTGTGAGAACTGCTGTTGCATTCTTTCAGCTACCCCTTTTGAGTTATTTTGGAACTTAATTAATAGATCGACATTGTAGTTTCGAGATGAAGAATGATTCATGTTATTCTGGGGAGTGAATTTTTTTTTTCTGTTTCGTGCGCAGAAAATTTATTGTGTCAAATTTTGCTCTTTACTTGATCGAATCACTCAGTTGTGTTCGATTTTGCTCTTTACTAGGCCGATGCAGTTGTACTTTCAACTGAAAGAAGGAATCATGATCACAAGCATCTTAAATTCTAAAGGATTTTTCGTTCATTTGGCTCTAAATTTGTGCGTTTGCTTTAGACAGGGTGTTATGAGATCACGACAAGATGGACTATGGTGATGAAATTTGCTATTCTGCCATGGAAACCGGAGTTGGTCTTCACCGGTGTCTCCATCATGGGTGTCAACCCCGAGACTCAAATGTTTTGCAGTCATGTGGTGAGCCATTTTTTTACTTGAGTAATCTTATTACACAGGAGTGCAATTTTGCAGTTGTGGCTTCTTTATATGTGCGGACCCTCAACATTCTTTTTGGTTTTAGGATCTTTGGGATTCAATTCAGAATAATAAATACTTTTCTTTTGAAGGCTTGTTGGATGTTTTAAAGCAGGTACTACTGAGTGGCAATTCATTTGGTGTATACTTGTCAGATAATTTTCATAGATGAATCTGATATAGTTTTCTATGCTTACAAACTTGTGATTCCCCACAGCTGCGAATTTACAAGACCCCGGATCTGGTAACACCGAAGTACCGGATATTGAAAAGAACTGCAACTTATGAGGTGTGAATTTTTTTCTTTGGAACTATTTAAGGTTGAAGTTCTAGCTTCAAATTTTCTTGCGTCAGAAACATTGCAACAAAAATCTGTTATGGCTTTTAATCTGGCCTTTCGCTTGTACTAGTGCATATGTTTGTTGATGGGCATGTACCAGAGTACTCCTCTCACTATTTTCTTCAGTATTCATAGATCGGATCATATGCTTTATTTGCTTCCTCTGAAGTGCTATGATGTATTCTCTTTCTTCGGTAATGGCATGTGCATTCCAAATCCCCGTGTTAATGCAATTGGGGCTGCAGGTGAGAAAATACGAACCTTTTGTGGTCGCTGAAACAAAAGGAGATAAACTCTCAGGCTCCTCTGGCTTTAATGATGTTACTGGGTGAGCACTTCTCCTTGTCTAATTCAACAAAGTAGTATACTACCATTTATTTTAATGAATCGATGCTCTAATATCTTCTAGGTATATATTTGGCAAGAACTCATCCATGGAAAAGATCCCAATGACCACCCCTGTCTTTACTCAGGCTTCTGACGACAAACTTTCAGAAGTACACATCCAGATAGTTCTACCGATGGGCAAAGAATTGGACAGGTAAATGTTATTCTTTGATGCATTTTGGAGTTAAAATGGATTTCATAAACTCATGTCACCTCTTGGGTTTAATAGTTGATTGCAGCAACAAAATGGATAACTTGAGGAGATTGGTCTCCTTTGATTAACTTGCCTTTTTTCTGCTGTCTTTATTTGATCAGTTTTCCAGCGCCCGAGTCCAAAGCAGTTCACTTACGTAAGGTTGAAGGAGGCATAGCTGCGGTGAAAAAATTTAGTGGGAAAGCGACAGAGGAGGTTGTTCGTAGTATAGAGGAAGAACTTCGTTCTATCCTACTTAGAGATGGTTTGAAGCCTCAACAAGGTTGTTTGCTTGCGCGTTACAATGATCCTGGAAGGACATGGACCTTCATCATGGTATAAGTCTTCCTTCTACTTGCTAATATATTATTAGGTACACTTCCTACTAGATCGATCTTTTGGTTATATTAATATATAGTACAAGGCCCACTTCCTACTAGATTGATCTTTTTGTTATATTAATACATTACTAGCTAGGCCCACTTCCTATTAGATCGATCTTTCGGTAACATGCTATTTGAGCTAATTCTAAACCGCTTGCATTCTATAATGCCGTAGGTTTGGTCCCCACCTTCAATGTTTAATAGGATATATTTCTATATTGTATTTTATGGGTTAAATCCTCATCTTCTACCTCATATATTAACTCAATATGTCCTTCATATCCATCGTTATACGCGTGATTGAGGGTGTTAATATACATTATTGGGCATGCTTCCTACTCGATTAATCTTTTGGGTAATGCTACCATCGACGTATCTCTTATTATTCCAAGGGAATACTCTGGTCATTATGATGGTCTAATATATGCAAAGCTTACTTTCATATTTACTTTCAGTATAACCCATAAATGCTACTAAAGCATACACAAATCCTTGACATGTACTCTCTCTTGTATCTTCTCCATATAACTTGGTATGCAGAGGTTGCCTATGCTGAATGTCTTGTTTGTATTGGTAAAGATCTTTTTAGGTTCATTCTTCAGATTATAACAGCATCCTACTCTGGCTAGGGCCTTTCATATTTCAGTTTGTTTTATTTACCCTCACCTTCCTCCCTCCCTCTCTCTCTCTTCTGAATTCAGCATCCTTTAAGTTTTGTTTATGCATTTTCCTTAGCTATTCTATTCTTTCGCTGTTCTTAATGCTTTCTGAAATTCCTTTTTGCCTTTTGACTCTTTTTGGCTCAATAGAGGAATGAGGTGCTCATATGGCTTAAAGAGTTTACACTGGAGTAGCATACACAACTTCCGGAATAGATCAAAGACATACATCACATTGATGCCTCGGAGGACTATGTCATCATCACCAGCTAAGTTCTCATTATCGACAAATTTCATATCATTATTTACAATTTTCTTTTCATTGAAGCTCTTTCTACCCGAAGAGCTTAATGATATATTCTTTGATACGTCTCGTGATTGGTTTTCTTTACTGCATTTACATGTTTTATGTAATAAAATCGATGACATATTGTCTATTCATAAAAATAACGATGAGGTATAGTCCTGTTTTGTAACATCTTTATTAAATGATCTTTTAAATGATGCACGAGACGAATTATAATTCTATTAGATCTTATCATTAATTTTGCTGCCGTAATTTTCTGATAAAATCGAAAAATGAAAGCAAAGAAGCCACATAGAAGTTCATATATATTATATGATATATGCTAGCTAGCTAAAGATTAGTCGAATAATAATACAACAGGAGGATTGATCACAAAGGTGGAAGATTACAATAATTAAGCAATGGTTGTCAACACCAACGTGCGTGGTGAAGAATGGTAGCATTTACCGGTACAAGCGTACAGAATGCATCTTGTTGTCGCCTTCTACATTGTTAACTTCCCATTGGCATGCATATTTTTAGCCTGTATTTCCTGAATGAGGAGTTTGGTATTCTCATAAGATGAACCCCCTTCCTCCATGGCCCTTTTCGCCTTCTCTCCGTGCTCTCTCGCTCTCCTTCTTCTCTCTTCGCCTTCTTTTCCTTCGTCCATCAACTTGCTCAGCGCGGTCTCGACAACATCTTTCTTTATGAACACTTGGGTATCGTCCACTCCCCAGTGCGTCATCTGTTGAACCCCAACCGGAACCCCGATTTTTAGTGATTCCACTATCAGCTTCTCGTTCAGAAATTGCTCTGCAAAATGAGGCCATGTTATCATGGGCAGCCCGGCCACCACTCCCTCCAGCGTCGAGTTCCATCCGCAGTGCGTCATGAACCCTCCCACGGCCGGATGCGATAGGATCGCCACCTGCGGCGCCCAGCCATTTATTATCAGGCCCCTATCCTTGACCCTTTCCTCGAATCCCTCCGCCTTCAGCCACTCCTCGACTTCCGCAAACCTATCGCCGGCTTTGATCACCCATACAAACGGCCTCTCCGAAGCCTCTAACCCGAGTCCTACTTGTATCAGCTGACCCGGCATGGTGCGAGCAAGACTACCGAAGCTCACGTAAACGACCGACCCGTGCTTCTTCGAGTCGAGCCAGCGCAAGCAATGGCTCACGTCGACATTTGACGCGCTCCCCCTCGCCACCGTCTCGCCGACGTCCCTATTGCAGAGTGATAGGGGCCCGAGGGTCCAAATCTTTTTCTCTGTGATCTGACCGTAGGCGTCGATATACGAAGCCTCCAAATCGTCAAAGGTGTTCACCACGATGCCGTCGGCTCTCCTCTCCTCCGCCAACGCCACTTCCCGGAATTTCTCCATCCCGGGCCCGCCGAAGTTCCCCGGCGACTTGGCCTTTGTCATCTCAAACCGATGAGGCAAAAATGGAACAGAAACCGGCTCGTTCTCGTCGGCCACGTTCTCGAATATCTTAAACCGGTACAGGACGTACCTGACGAGAGAGGCAAACGCGCCGAAGCCAAGAAAAGTGAGCCTCGGGATGCCAAACTCCCGTGCGACATCCCCGGTCCACGGGTGCCCTGTATCAGATATAATGCAGGTCGGTGGCGCCGGGAAGTTGCGGCGCAGGTGGTTCGCCAGCGGCTCGCGGAGCATGGTGCAGGCGTGCAAGAAGCTTGCGAGGCAGTAGCGAGACGGGAGCACGTCAATGTTCTCGGAGCCGTCGGGCAGGCCGCATTCTGCGCACGGGAAGCGCAGTGGCAGGAAGTGGATCGGGAGACGAGATTTCGCAACGGAGTCGGCGAGGGATTTTATCCGGGCGAAGTTGAGAGGGGTGGTAACGAAGGTGACGGCGGCGCCACTGCCGGCGAGGAGGCGCGCTATGTCGAGCATGGGGATGGTGTGGCCTTGCGCCATCAAAGGGACCAGCACGAAGTGGGCCTTCGCCCCGTGATCGGAGTCGCCGTTCGTGGCCATTTTTGGTAATTATATCGGAGTTAATTAATTGCTCGTGATGGTGCAAGCGATGAGATTGTGGTGCTACGTGGATATTATACCTATAAAGTAGAGTAATAATGCAAGGAGACTATATATTAGAAGTGGATTTGGATACCGCCTCGCATGGCTTCTTCTGTCATATTTATATGCAGGTGCTTGTGCGCAAAAATATTAAGGAGGGGCAGCGAAAGAGGTAAGAAGATTCTTGTGCTTGCTAAATAAAAGAATGGTAGCAGTAACAGTTAAGCTATTTAATAAGCCAGATTTTTTATATTATATAAAAGACAAATAATAATCCAAATATATATATATATGTGTGTGTGTGTGTGTGTGTGTGTGTGTGTGTCTCGTTTCTCTGCGTGGGCTTGTCTCTGTGAAGAGCTTGTCCGTCGCGGTAAAGAATACGTCGGCCGGTGTCGATGGGTTTGTCCGTACGTGTTTTTGTTTTCGAAGAATTTACTTAAAAATTTTATAATATTTGAAATTTTATGCTATAAAATTTTAAAACCCAATATATATATATATATATATATAGAGAGAGAGAGAGAGAGAGTTTTGCTAGAATACTATCGGTAGTGAACGGCTCGGTTTACTACCGATTTATTTTCGATAATAGAGCTTCTAAATTGATGATCGGCACCGTTAAATATGATCTAAACTATTTAAACTATCTGAAAATTAAATTTCACACATTTTTGATATTGTTCTCTTGTCCATCAAGTGAACAGAAAAATGAATGGCTGGAATATGAATATCCTTAAAAAAATGATGATACAATTTTTATATTTGAAATCTAGAGTCTAGATCTTATTTTAAATAGTTTAAAAAATTTTTTAACAAAAATTTAGTTGATTTGAACCCTTATATACTGTTAAACGAGCAAATGCACCATATCGGCCATTAAAATTATAAATTTTGTGACCCTTTGATGGTTTAGTTAGTGATGCCAAAAAATCATGAAATTTGATTTCTAGATAATTTAAATGGTCTAGATCATGTTCAACGATGCCGATCGTCGATTTGGAAACTCTATCATCAAAAACAAATCGGTAGTAAACCGAGCAGTTTACTACCAATAGTAGCCGAGTCAAACTCTCTCTCTCTCTCTCTCTATATATATATATATATAAAATTGAGCTTCTATGCTTTTAAAAGTACTATATTATTAGTGCTTGTAGATTTTCAGCCATTGGATTAAAAGATATGTGGTTAGAATGATACGGGCCCCCTAAGGTTGAGTGGGTGGTTGGTTGAATAGTATAATCTAATGGTTGAAAATGATCCGAGTAGTAAATCTAACGGTAAAAAACTTACAAGCACCAAGTACTTAGTGCTTTAACAAGCACCATAGCTGGACTCATATATATATATATATATATAAAATTTTAAATTTTGATATTTTCAAATTTTAAATTTTAAATTTTATATTTTAAATTCTAAATTTTAATTTTAACTTATAAGATTTATTTTCAAATTTTAAACTTCAAAATTTAAAATTTTAAATCTCTAAACTCTATAAAATTAATTAATTAATTTTTATTAATAGTTAATTAAATATATTATTCTATTCTATTTTTACTACATTAAAAGAGGGTTTGGGGGGACCAAAGGGTGACACGTGTCTCCCCAAACCCTCCTTTACTCTCTCTCTCCCTCTCTCTCTATATATAATAATATATATATAGGAGTGGAAACGAGCCGAGCTCGAGTGAGCCCAGCTCGGCTCAAATTCGGCTTGAAATTAATTTTGAGCCTAAATTTAAGCTCAAG